>NW_027522438.1:95673-135639 GCF_052094955.1 Ictidomys tridecemlineatus
AAAGAGCTAGCAGAAACCGTGTTTGATTTAGAATTCCAAATACATGTATCCCTATAGGAGAAAACAGAGTGAAACCTCAAAATGAAACCGGTTACTGCCAACGAACGGTTTCACCTAGAAGAACGAAATTTGGCGAGCCAAGTGGGATTGGTGTACTGATCATTACCTGAAAGTTTCATCAAGATTCGTGAAAAAGTGTGTGCTGAGATTTCAGGCAACTCGTAGTTTTTTGGAAGCTTGGCAGGCCCTTTCCATGAAAGTGATTCTCGCCAGTCTCTGCTTAGGGCTACATCAACCGCAAACAAACCATAGAGATAGAACTTGAAACTGCTTTATGGTGTCAAGTTTCAAAGAGCTAGCACAAACCGTGTTTGATTTAGAGTTCCAAATACATGTATCCCTATAGGAGAAAACAGAGTGAAACCTCAAAATGAAACCGGTTATTGCCAACGAACGGTTTCACCTAGAAGAACGAGATTTGGCGAGCCAAGTAGGATTGGTGTACTGATCATTACCTGAAAGTTTCATCAAGATTTGGTGAAAAAGTGTGTGCTGAGATTTCAGGCAACTCGTAGTTTTTTGAAAGCTTGGCAGGCCCTTTTCATGAAAGTGATTCTCGCCAGTCTCTGCTTAGGGCTACATCAACAGCAAACAAACCATAGAGAAAGAACTTGAAACTGCTTTATTGTGTCAAGTTTCAAAGAGCTAGCACAAACCGTGTTTGATTTAGAGTTCCAAATACATGTATCCCTATAGGAGAAAACAGAGTGAAACCTCAAAATGAAACAGGTTACTGCCAACGAACGGTTTCACCTAGAAGAACGAGATTTGGCGAGCCAAGTGGGATTGGTGTACTGATCATTACCTGAAAGTTTCATCAAGATTGGGTGAAAAAGTGTGTGCTGAGATTTCAGGCAACTCGTAGTTTTTGGGAAGCTTGGGAGGCCCTTTCCATGAAAGTGATTCTCGCCAGTCTCTGCTTAGGGCTACATCAACAGCAAACAAACCATAGAGATAGAACTTGAAACTGCTTTATTGTGTCAAGTTTCAAAGAGCTAGCACAAACCGTGTTTGATTTAGAGTTCCAAATACATGTGTCCCTATAGGAGAAAACAGAGTGAAACCTCAAAATGAAACCGGTTACTGCCAACGAACGGCTTCACCTAGAAGAACGAGATTTGGCGAGCCAAGTGGGATTGGTGTACTGATCATTACCTGAAAGTTTCATCAAGATTGGGTGAAAAAGTGTGTGCTGAGATTTCAGGCAACTCGTAGTTTTTTGGAAGCTTGGCAGGCCCTTTCCATGAAAGTGATTCTCGCCAGTCTCTGCTTAGGGCTACATCAACAGCAAAAGAACCATAGAGATCGAACTTGAAACTGCTTTATTGTGTCAAGTTTCAAAGAGCTAGCACAAACCGTGTTTGATTTAGAGTTCCAAATACATGTATCCCTATAGGAGAATACAGAGTGAAACCTCAAAATGAAACCGGTTACTGCCAACGAACGGCTTCACCTAGAAGAACGAGATTTGGCGAGCCAAGTGGGATTGGTGTACTGATCATTACCTGAAAGTTTCATCAAGATTGGGTGAAAAAGTGTGTGCTGAGATTTCAGGCAACTCGTAGTTTTTTGGAAGCTTGGCAGGCCCTTTCCATGAAAGTGATTCTCGCCAGTCTCTGCTTAGGGCTACATCAACAGCAAACAAACCATAGAGATAGAACTTGAAACTGCTTTATGGTGTCAAGTTTCAAAGAGCTAGCACAAACCGTGTTTGATTTAGATTTCCAAATACATGTATCCCTATTGGAGAAAACAGAGTGAAACCTCAAAATGAAACCGGTTACTGTCAACGAACAGTTTCACCTAGAAGAACGAAATTTGGCATGGAAGTGGGATTGGTGTACTGATCATTACCTGAAAGTTTCCTCAAGATTGGGTGAAAAAGTGTGTGCTGAGATTTCAGGCAACTCGTAGTTTTTTGGAAGCTTGGCAGGCCATTTCCTTGAAAGTGATTCTCGCCAGTCTCTGCTTAGGGCTACATCAACAGCAAACAAACCATAGAGATAGAACTTGAAACTGCTTTATTGTGTCAAGTTTCAAAGAGCTAGCACAAACCGTGTTTGATTTAGAGTTCCAAATACATGTATCCCTATAGGAGAAAACAGAGTGAAACCTCAAAATGAAACCGGTTACTGCCAACCAACAGTTTCACCTAGAAGAACGAAATTTGGCAGGCAAGTGGGATTGGTGTACTGATCATTATCTGAAAGTTTCCTCAAGATTGGGTGAAAAAGTGTGTGCTGAGATTTCAGGCAACTCGTAGTTTTTTGGAAGCTTGGCAGGCCCTTTCCATGAAAGTGATTCTCGCCAGTCTCTGCTTAGGGCTACATCAACAGCAAACAAACCATAGAGATAGAACTTGAAACTGCTTTATGGTGTCAAGTTTCAAAGAGCTAGCACAAACCGTGTTTGATTTAGAGTTCCAAATACATGTATCCCTATAGGAGAAAACAGAGTGAAACCTCAAAATGAAACCGGTTACTGCCAACGAACGGTTTCACCTAGAAGAACGAGATTTGGCGAGCCAAGTAGGATTGGTGTACTGATCATTACCTGAAAGTTTCATCAAGATTTGGTGAAAAAGTGTGTGCTGAGATTTCAGGCAACTCGTAGTTTTTTGGAAGCTTGGCAAGCCCTTTTCCATGAAAGTGATTCTCGCCAGTCCTGCTTAGGGCTACATGAACAGCAAACAAACCATAGAGAAAGAACTTGAAACTGCTTTATTGTGTCAAGTTTCAAAGAGCTAGCACTAACCGTGTTTGATTTAGAGTTCCAAATACATGTATCCCTATAGGAGAAAACAGAGTGAAACCTCAAAATGAAAATGGTTACTGCAAAGGAACGGTTTAACCTAGAAGAACGAAATTTGGTGAGCCAAGTGGGATTGGCGTACTGATCATTACCTGAAAGTATCATCAAGATTGGGTAAAAAAGTGTTTGCTGAGATTTCAGGCAACTCGTAGTTTTTTGGAAGCTTGTCAACCCCTTTTCATGAAAGTGATTCTCGCCAGTCTCTGCTACGGGCTACATCAACTGCAAACAAACCATAGAGATAGAACTTGAAACTGCATTATTCTGTCAAGTTCTAAAGAGCTAGCACAAACCGTGTTTGATTTAGAGTTCCAAATACATGTATCCCTATAGGAGTAAACAGAGTGAAAACTCAAAATGAAAATGATTACTGAAAACGAACGGTTTAACCTTGAAGAAAGAAATTTGGCGAGCCAAGTGGGGTTGGTGTACTGATCATTACCTGAAAGTATCATCAAGATTGGGTGAAAAAGTGTTTGCTGAGATTTCAGGCAACTCGTAGTTTTTTTGAAGCTTGGCAAGCCCTTTCCATGAAAGTGATTCTCGCCGGTCTCTGCTTAGGGCTACATCAACAGCAAACAAACCATAGAGACAGAACTTGAAACTGCTTTATTTTGTCAAGTTTCAAAGAGCTAGCACAAACCGGGTTTGATTTTGAGTTCCAAATACATGTATCCCTATAGGAGAAAACAGAGTGAAACCTCAAAATGAAAACGGATACTGCAAACGAACCGTTTAACATAGAAGAACGAAATTTGTCGAGCCAAGTGGGATTGGTGTACTCATCATAACCTGAAAGTATCATCAAGATTGGGTGAAAAAGTGTTTGCTGAGATTTCAGGCAACTCGTAGTTTTTTGGAAGCTTGGCAAGCCCTTTCCATGAAAGTGATTCTTGCCAGTCCCTGCTTAGGGCTACATGAACAGCAAACAAACCATAGAGATAAAACTTGAAACTTCTTTAGTGTGTCAAGTTTCAAAGAGCCAACACAAACCGTGTTTGATTTAGAGTTCCAAATACATGTATCCCTATAGGAGAAAACAGATTGAAACCTCAAAATGAAAACGGTTACTGCAAAGGAACGGTTTAACTTAGAAGAACGAACTTTGGGGAGCCAAGTGGGATTGGTGTCCTGATCATTACCTGAAAGTATCATCAAGATTGGGTGAAAAAGTGTTTGCTGAAATTTCAGGCAACTCGTAGTTTTTTGGAAGCTTGGCAAGCCCTTTCCATGAAACAGATTCTTGCCAGTCCCTGCTTAGGGCTACATGAACAACAAACAAACCATAGAGATAGAACATGAAACTGCTTTAGTGTGTCAAGTTTCAAAGAGCTAGCACAAACCGTGTTTGATTTAGAGTTCCAAATACATGTATCCTTATAGGAGAAAACAGAGTGAAACCTCAAAAGGAAAACAGTTACTGCAAAGGAACGGTTTAACCTAGAAGAACAAAATTTGGCGAGCCAAGTGGGATTGGTGTCCTGATCATTACCTGAAAGTATCGTCAAGATTGGGTGAAAAGTGTTTGCTGAGATTTCAGGCAACCTCGTAGTTTTTTGGAAGCTTGGCAAGCTCTTTCCATGAAAGTGATTCTCGCCAGTCTCTGCTTAGGTCTACATAAACAGCAAACAATCCATTATGATAGATCTTGAAACTGCTTTATTGTGTCAAGTTTCAAAGGGCTAGCACAAACCGTGTTTGATTTAGAGTTCCAAATATATGTATCCCTATAGGAGAAAACAGAGTGAAACTTCAAAATGAAAACGGATACTGCAAACGAACGGTTTCACATAGAAGAACAAAATTTGGCGAGCCAAGTGGGATTGGTGTACTGATCATTACCTGAAAGTATCATCAAGATTGGGTGAAAAAGTGTTTGCTGAAATTTCAGGCAACTCGTAGTTTTTTGGAAGCTTGGCAAGCCCTTTCCATGAAACTGATTCTTGCCAGTCCCTGCTTAGGGCTACATGAACAGCAAACAAACCATAGAGATAGAACATGAAACTGCTTTAGTGTGTCAAGTTTCAAAGAGCTAGCACAAACCGTGTTTGATTTAGAGTTCCAAATACATGTATCCCTATAGGAGCAAACAGAGTGAAACCTCAAAGTGAAAACGGTTACTGCAAAGGAACGGTTTAACCTAGAAGAACGAAATTTGGCGAGCCAAGTGGGATTGGTGTACTGATCACTACCTGAAAGTATCATCAAGATTGGGTGAAAAAGTGTTTGCTGAGATTTCAGGCAACTCGTAGTTTTTTTGCACGCTTTTCAAGCCCTTTCCATGAAAGTGATTCTCGCCAGTCTCTGCTAAGGGGTACATCAACAGCAAACAAACCATAGAGATAGAACTTGAAACTGATTTATTGTGTCAAGTTTCAAAGAGCTAGCACAAACCGTGTTTGATTTTGAGTTCCAAATACATGTATCCCAATAGAACAAAACAGAGTGAAACCTCAAAATGAAAACAGTTACTGCAAATGAACGGTTTAACCTAGAAGAAGGACATTTGGCGAGCCAAGTGGGATTGGTTAACTGATCATAACCTGAAAGTATCATCAAGATTGGGTGAAAAAGTGTTTGCTGAGATTTCAGGCAACTCGTAGTTTTTTGGAAGCTTGGCAGGCCCTTTTCATGAAAGTGATTCTCGCCAGTCTCTGCTTAGGGCTACATCAACAGCAAACAAACCATAGAGATAGAACTTGAAACTGCTTTTTTGTGTCAAGCTTCAAAGAGCTAGCACAAACCGTGTTTGATTTAGAGTTCCAAATACATGTATCCCTATAGGAGAAAACAGAGTGAAACCTCAAAATGAAAACGCTTATTGCAAACGAACGGTTTAACCTAGAAGAACGAAATTTGGCGAGCTAAGTGGGATTCCTGTACTGATCAGTACCTGAAAGTATCATCAAGATTGGGTGAAAAAGTGTTTGCTGAGATTTCAGGCAACTCATAGTTTTTTGGAAGCTTGGCAAGCCCTTTCCATGAAAGTGATTCTCGCTGGTCTCTGCTTAGAACTACATCAACAGTAAACAAATCATAGAGATAGAACTTTAAACTGCTTTATTGTGTCAAGTTTCAAAGAGCTAGCACAAACCATGTTTGATTTTGAGTTCCAAATACATGTATCCCTATAGGAGAAAACAGAGTGAAACCTCAAAATGAAAACGCTTACTGCAAACGAACGGTTTAACCTAGAAGAACGAAATTTGTCGAGCCAAGTGGGATTGGTGTACTGATGAGTACATTAAAGTATCATAAAGATTGGGTGAAAAAGTGTTTGCTTAGATTTCAGGCAACTCGTAGTTCTTGGGAAGCTTGGCAAGCCCTTTCCATGAAAGTGATTCTCGCCAGTCTCTGCTTAGGGCTACGTCAACAGCAAACAAAACATAAGATAGAACTTGAAACTGCTTTATTGTGTCAAGTTTCAAAGAGCTAGCACAAACCGTGTTTGATTTAGAGTTCCAAATACATGTATCCCTATAGGAGAAAACAGAGTGAAACCTCAAAATGAAAACGGTTACTGCAAACGAATGGTTTAACCTAGAAGAACGATATTTATCGAGCCAAGTGAGATTGGTGTACTGATCATTATCTGAAAGTATCATCAATATTGGGTGAAAAAGTGTTTGCTGAGATTTCAGGCAACTCGTAGTTTTTTGGAAGCTTGGCAAGCCCTTTCCATGAAAGTGATTCTCGCCAGTCTCTGCTTAGGGCTACATCAACAGCAAACAAACCATAAAGAGAGAACTTGAAACTGCTTTATTGTGTCAAGTTTCAAAGACCTAGCACAAACCGTGTTTGATTTAGAGTTCCAAATACATGTATCCCTATAGGAGAAAACAGAGTGAAACCTCAAAATGAAAACGCTTACTGCAAACGAAGTTTTAACCTAGAAGAACGCATTTTGGCGAGCCAAGTGGGATTGGTGTACTGATCAGTACATGAAAGTATCATCAAGATTGGGTGAAAAAGTGTTTGCTGAGATTTCAGGCAAGTCGTATTTTTTTGGAAGCTTGGCAAGCCCTTTCCATGAAAGTGATCCTCGCTGGTCTCTGCTTAGGGCTACATCAACAGCAATCAAACCATAGAGATAGAACTTTAAACTGCTTTAGTGTGTCAAGTTTCAAAGAGCTAGCACAAACCGTGTTTGATTTTGAGTTCTAAATACATTTATCCCTGTAGGAGATAACAGAGTGAAACCTCAAAATGAAAACGGTTACTTCAAATGAACGGTTTAACCTAGAAGAACGAAATTTGGCGAGCCAAGTGGGATTGGTGTCCTCATCATTACCTGAAAGTATCGTCAAGATTGGGTGAAAAGTGTTTGCTGAGATTTCAGGCAACTCGTAGTTTTTTGGAAGCTTGGCAACCTCTTTCCATGAAAGTGATTCTCGCCAGTCTCTGCTTAGGTCTACATAAACAGCAAACAATCCTTTATGGTAGAACTTGAAACTGCTTTATTGTGTCAAGTTTCAAAGAGCTAGCACAAACCGTGTTTGATTTAGAGTTCCAAATACATGTATCCCTATAGGAGAAAACAGAGTGAAACTTCAAAACGAAAACGGATACTGCAAACGAACGATTTAACCTAGAAGAACAAAATTTGGCGAGCCAAGTGGGATTGGTGTACTGATCATTACCTGAAAGTATCATCAAGATTGGGTGAAAAAGTGTTTGCTGAAATTTCAGGCAACTAGTAGTTTTTTGGAAGCTTGGCAAGCCCTTTCCATGAAACTGATTCTTGCCAGTCCCTGCTTAGGGCTACATGAACAGCAAACAAACCATAGAGATAGAACTTGAAACTACTTTAGTGTGTCAAGTTTCAAAGAGCTAGCACAAACCGTGTTTGATTTAGAGTTCCAAATACATGTATCCCTATAGGAGAAAACAGAGTGAAACCTCAAAATGAAAACGGTTACTGCAAAGGAACGGTTTAAACTAGAAGAACGAAATTTGGCGAGCCAAGTGGGATTGGTGTACTGATCATTATCTGAAAGTATCATCAAGATTTGGTGAAAAAGTGTTTGCTGAGATTTCAGGCAACTCATAGTTTTTTGGAAGCTTGTCAAGCCCTTTCCATGAAAGTGATTCTTGCCAGTCCCTGCTTAGGGCTACATGAACAGCAAAGAAACCATAGAGATAGAACTTGAAACAGCTTTAGTGTGTCAAGTTTCAAAGAGCTAGCAAAAACCGTGTTTGATTTACAGTTCCAAATACATGTATCCCTATAGGAGCAAACAGAGTGAAACCTCAAAATGAAAACGGTTCCTGCATAGGAACGGTTTAACCTAGAAGAACGAAATTTTGCGACCCAAGTGGGATTGGTGTACTGATCATTACCTGAAAGTATCATCAAGATTGGGTGAAAAACTGTTTGCTGAGATTTCAGGCAACTCGTAGTTTTTTGAAAGCTTGGCAAGCCCTTTCCATGAAAGTGACTCTTGCCAGTCTCTGCTTCGGGCTACATCAACAGCAAACAAACCATAAAGATTTATCTTGAAACCGCTTTATTGTGTCAAGTTTCAAAGAGCTAGCACAAACCGTGTTTGATTTAGAGTTCCAAATACAAGTATCCCTATAGGAGAAAACAGAGTGAAACCTCAAAATGAAAACGGTTACTGCAAACGAACCGTTTAACCTAAAAGAACGAAATATGGCGAGCCAAGTGGGATTGGTGTACTGATCATTACCTGAAAGTATCATCAAGATTGGGTGAAAAAGTGTTTGCTGAGATTTCAGGCAACTCGTAGTTTTTTGGAAGCTTGGCAACCCCTTTCCATGAAAGTGATTCTCGCCAGTCTCTGCCTAGGGCTACATCAACAGCATACAAACCATAGAGACAGAACATGAAACTGCTTTGTTTTGTCAAGTTTCAAAGAGTTAGCACAAACCGTGTTTGATTTAGAGTTCCAAATACATGTATCCCTATAGTAGAAAACAGAGTGAAACCTCAAAATGAAAACGGTTACAGCAAACGAACGGTTTAACCTAGAAGAACGAAATTGGGCCAGCCAAGTGGGATTGGTGTACTGATCATTACCTGAAAGTATCATCTAGATTGGGTGAAAAAGTGTTTGCTGAGATTTCAGGCAACTCGTAGTTTTTTGGAAGCTTGGCAAGCCCATTCCATGAAAGTGATTCTGGCCAGTCTCTGCTTAGGGCTACTTCAACAGCAAGAAACCATAGAGATAGAACTTGAAACTGCTTTATTGTGTCAAGTTTGAAAAAGCTAGCACAAACAGTGTTTGATTTAGAGTTCCAAATACATGTATCCCTATAGGAGAAAACAGAGTGAAACCTCAAAATGAAAAGGGTTACTGCAAAGGAACGGTTTAACCTAGAAGAACTAAATTGGGCCAGCCAAGTGGGATTGGTGTACTGATCATTACCTGAAAGTATCATCTAGATTGGGTGAAAAAGTGTTTGTTGAGATTTCAGGCAACTCGTAGTTTTTTGGAAGCTTGGCAAGCCCTTTCCAAGAAAGTGATTCTCGCCAGTCTCTGCTTAGGGCTACATCAACAGCAAACAAACCATAGAGATAGAACTTGAAACTGCTTTATTTTGTCAAGTTTCAAAGAGCTAGCACAAACCGTGTTTGATTTAGAGTTCCAGACACATGTATCCCTATAGGAGAAAACAGAGCGAAACTTCAAAATTAAAATGTTTACTGCAAACGAACGGTTTTACCTAGAAGAACGAAATTTTTCGAGCCAAGTGGGATTGGTGTACTGATCATTACCTGAGAGTATCATAAAGTTTGGGTCAAAAAATGTTTGTTGACATTTCAGGAAACTCGTAGTTTTTTGGAAGCTTGGCAAGCCCTTTCCATGAAAGTGATTCTCGCCAGTCTCTGCTTAGGGCTACATCAACAGCAAACAAACCATAGAGATAGAACTTGAAACTGGTTTATTGTGTCAAGTTTCAAAGAGCTTGCACAAACCGTGTTTGATTTAGAGTTCCAAATACTTGTATCCCTATAGGAGAAAACAGAGTGAAACCTCAAAATGAAAACGGTTACTGCTAACTAACGGTTTAATCTAAAAGAACGAAATTTGGCGAGCCAAATGGGACTGGTGTTCTGATCATTACCTGAAAGTATCATCAAGATTGGGTGAAAAAGTGTTTGCTGAGATTTCAGGCAACTCGTTGTTTTTTGGAAGCTTGGCAAGCCCTTTCCAAGAAAGTGATTCTCGCCAGTCTCTGCATAGGGCTACATCAACAGCAAACAAACCATAAAGATAAAACTTGAAACTGCTTTTTGTGTCAAGTTTCAATAAGCTAGCACAAACCGTGTATGATTTAGAGTTCCAAACACATTTATCCCTATAGCAGAAAACAGAGTAAAACCTCAAAATGAAAACGGTTTCTGCAAAGGAACGGTTTAACCTAGAAGAACGAAATTTGGTGAGCCAAGTGGGATTGGTGTACTGATCATTACCTGAAAGTATCATCAAGATTGGGTGAAAAAGTGTTTGCTGAGATTTCAGGCAACTCATAGTTTTTTGGAAGCTTGGCAAGCCCTTTCCATGAAAGTGATTCTCGCCAGTCTATGCTTAGGGCTACATCAATGGCAAACAAACCATAGAGATAGAACGTGAAACTGCTTTATTGTGTCAAGTTTCAAAGAGCTAGCACAAACCGTGTTTGATTTAGAGTTCCAAATACATGTATCTCTATAGGAGAAAACAGAGTGAAAACTCAAAATGAAATCGGTTACTGCTAACGAACGGTATAACCTAGAAGAATGAATTTTGGCAATCCTAAGAAGACTGGTGTTCTGATCATTACCTGAAAGTATCATCAAGATTGGGTGAAAAAGTGTTTGCTGAGATTTCAGGCAACTCGTTGTTTTTTGGAAGCTTGGCAAGCCCTTTCCATGAAAGTGATTTTTCTAAGTCTCTGTTTATGGCTACATAAACAGCAAACAAACCATAGAGATAGAACTTGAAACTACTTTATTGTGTGAAGTTTCAAAGAGCTAGCACAAACCGTGTTTGATTTAGAGTTCCAGACACATGTATCCCTATAGGAGAAAACAGAGTGAAACCTCAAAATGAAAACGGTTACTGCAAACGAACGGTTTAACCTACAAGAACGAAATTTGGCGAGCCAAATGGGACTGGTGTTCTGATCATTACCTGAAATAATCATCAAGATTGGGTGAAAAAGTGTTTGCTGAGATTTCAAGCAACTTATTGTTTTTTGGAAGCTTGGCAGAACTTTCCATGAAAGTGATTCTCGCCAGTCTCTGCATAGGGCTACATCAACAGCAACAAACCATAAATATAAAACTTGAAACTGCTATATTGTGTCAAGTTTCAAAGAGCTAGCACAAACCGTGTTTGATTTAGAGTTCCAAACACATGTATCCCTATTGGAGAAAACAGAGTGTAACCTCAAAATGAAAACGGTTTCTGCAAAGGAACGGTTTAACCTAGAAGAACGAAATTTGGCGAGAAAAGTGAGATTGGTGTACTGATCATTACCTGAAAGTATCATCAAGATTGGGTGAAAAAGTGTTTGCTGAGATTTCAGGCAACTCGTAGTTTTTTGGAAGCTTGGCAAGCCCTTTCCATGAAAGTGATTCTCGCCAGTCTCTGCTTAGGGCTACATCAACGGCAAACAAACCATAGAGATAGAACTTGAAAGTGCTTTATTGTGTCAAGTTTCAAAGAGCTAGCACAAACCGTGTTTGATTTAGAGTTCCAAATACATGTATCCCTATAGGAGAAAACAGAGTGAAACCTCAAAATGAAAACGGTTACTGCAATGGAACGGTTTAACCTAGAAGAACGACATTTTTCGAGCCAAATGGGATTGGTGTACTGATCATTATCTGAAAGTATCATCAAGATTGGGTGAAAAAGTGTTTGCTGAGATTTCAGGCAACTCGTAGTTTTTTGGAAGCTTGGCAGGCCCTTTTTATGAAATTGATTCTCGCCAGTCTCTGCTTAGGGCTACATCAACAGCAAACAAATCATAGAGAAAAAACTTGAAACTGCTTTATTGTGTCAAGTTTCAAAGAGCTAGCACAAACCGTGTTTGATTTAGAGTTCCAGACACATGTATTCCTATAGGAGAAAACAGAGGGAAACCTCTAAATTAAAATGGTTACTGCAAACGAACGGTTTTACCTAGAAGAACGAAATTTGGCGAGCCACGTGGGATTGCTGTACTGATCATTACCTGAAAGTATCATACAGATTGGGTGAAAAAGTGTTTGCTGAGATTTCAGGCAACTCGTAGTTTTTTGGAAGCTTGCCAAGCCCTTTACATGAAAGTGATTCTGGCCAGTCTCTGCTTAGGGCTACATCAACAGCAAACAAACCATAGAGATAGAACTTGAAACTGCTCTATTGTGTCAAGTTTCAAAGAGCTAGCACAAACCTTGTTTGATTTAGAGTTCCAAATACTTGTATCCCTATAGGAGAAAACAGAGTGAAACCTCAAAATGAAAACGGTTTCTGCAAAGGAACGGTTTAACCTAGAAGAACGAAATTTGGTGAGCCAAGTGGGATTTATATACTGATCATTACCTGAAAGTGTCATCAAGATTGGGGGAAAAAGTGTTTGCTGAGATTTCAGGAAACTCGTAGTTTTTTGGAAGCTTGGCAAGCCCTTTCCATGAAAGTGATTCTCGCCAGTGTCTGCTTAGAGCTACATCAACAGCAAACAAACCATAGAGATAGAACTTGAAACTGCTTTATTGTGTCAAGTTTCAAAGAGCTAGAACAAACCGTGTTTTATTTAGAGATCCAAATACATGTATCCCTATAGGAGAAAACAGAGTGAAACCTCAAAATGAAAACGGTTACTGCTAACGAACGGTTTAACCTAGAAGAATGAATTTTGGCGAGCCAAATGGGACTGGTGTTCTGATCATTACCGGAAAGTATCATCACGATTGGGGGAAAAAGTGTTTGCTGAGATTTCAGGCAACTCGTAGTTTTTTGGAAGCTTGGCAAGCCCTTTCCATGAAAGTGATTCTCGCCAGTCCCTGCTTAAGGCTACATCAACAGGAAACAAACCATAAAGATAAAACTTGAAACTGCTTTATTGTGTCAAGTTTCAAAGAGCTAGCACAAACCGTGTTTGACTTAGAGTTCCAAATACATGTATCCCTATAGGAGAAAACAGAGTGAAACCTCAAAATTAAAACGGTTACTGCAAACGAACGGTTTAACCTACAAGAACAAAATTTGGCGAGCCAAGGGAGATTGGGGTACTGATCATTACCTGAAAGTATCACCAAGATTGGGTGAAAAAGTGTTTGCTGAGATTTCAGGCAACTCGTAATTTTTTGGAAGCTTGGCAAGCCCTTTACATGAAAGTGATTCTGGCCAGTCTCTGCTTAGGGCTACATCAACAGCAAACAAACCATAGAGATAGAACTTGAAACTGCATTATTGTGTCAAGTTTCAAAGAGCTAGCACAAACCGTGTTTGATTTAGAGTTCCAAATACATGTATCTCTATAGGAGAAAACAGAGTGAATCCTCAAAATGAAAACGGTTACTGCAAAGGAACGATTTAACCTAGAAAAACGAAATTTGGCGAGCCAAGTGGGATTGGTTTACTGATCCTTACCTGAAAGTATCATCAAGATTGGGTGAAAAAGTGTTTGCTGAGATTTCAGGCAACTCGTAGTTTTTTGGAAGCTTGCCAAGCCCTTTCCATGAAAGTGATTCTCGCCAGTCTCTGCTTAGGGCTACATCAACAGCAAACAAACCATAGAGATAGAATTTGAAACTGCTTTATTGTGTCAAGTTTCAAAAAGCTAGCACAAACCGTGTTTGATTTAGAGTTCCAAATACATGTATCCCTATAGGAGAAAAAAGAGTGAAACCTCAAAATGAAAACAGTTACTGCAAACGAAGGGTTTAACCTAGAAAAACGAAATTTGGCGAGCCAAGTGGGATTGGTGTACTGATCATTACCTGAAAGTATTATCAAGATTGGGTGAAAAAGTGTTCTCTGAGATTTCAGGCAACTCGTAGTTTTTTGGAAGTTTGGCAAGCCCTTTCCATGAAAGCTATTCTCACCAGTCTCTGCTTCGGGCTACATCAACAGCAAACAAACCATACATATTGAACTTGAAACTGCTTTATTGTGTCAAGTTTCAAAGAGCTAGCACAAACCGTGTTTGATTTAGAGTTCCAAATACATGTATCCCTATAGGAGAAAACAGAGTGAAACCTCAAAATGAAAACGGTTACTGCAAACGAACGGTTTAACCTAGAAGAACGAAATTTGGCGAGCCAAGTGGGATTGGTGTACTTATTATTACCTGAAAGTATCATCAAGATTGGATGAAAAAGTGTTTGCTGAGATTTCAGGAAACTCATAGGATTTTGGAAGCTTCGCAAGCCCTTTCCATGAAAGTGATTTTCGCCAGTCTCTGCTTAGGGCTACATCAACAGAAAACAAACCATAGAGATAGAATTTGAAACTGCTTTATTGTGTCAAGTTTCAAAGAGCTAGCACAAACCGTGTTTGATTTAGACTTCCAAATACGTGTATCCCTATAGGAGAAAACAGAGTGAAACCTCAAAATGTAAACGGTTACTGCAAACGAACGGTTTAACCTAGAAGAAGGAAATTTGGCGAGCCAATTGAGATTCGTGTACTGATCATTACCTGAAAGTATCATCAAGATTGGGTGAAAGAGTGTTTGCTGAGATTTCAGGCAACTCGTAGTTTTTTGGAAGCTTGGCAAGCCCTTTCCATGAAAGTGATTCTCGCCAGTCTCTGCTTAGGTCTACATCAACAGCAAACAAAGCATAAAGATAGAACTTGAAACTGCTTTATTGTGTCAAGTTTCAAAGAGCTAGCAAAAACCATGTTTGATTTACATTTCCTAATACATGTATCCCTATAGGAGAAAACAGAGTGAAACCTCAAAATGAAAACGGTTACTGCAAACGAACGGTTTAACCTAGAAGAAGGAAATTTGGCGAGCCAAGTGGGATTGGTGTCATGATCATTACCTGAAAGTATCATCAAGATTGGGTGAAAAAGTGTTTGCTGAGAATTCAGGCAACTCGTAGTTTTTTGGAAGCTTGGCAAGCCCTTTCCATGAAAGTGATTCTTGTCAGTCTCTGTTTATGGCTAAATCAACAGCAAACAAACCATAGAGATAGAACTTGAAACTGCTTTATTGTGTCAAGTTTCAAAGAGCTAGCACAAACCGTGTTTGATTTAGAGTTCCAAATACATGCATCCCTATAGGAGAAAACAGAGTGAAACCTCAAAATGAAAACAGTTACTGCAAATGAACGGTTTAACCTAGAAGAAGGACATTTGGCGAGCCAAGTGGGATTGGTGTACTGATCATTACCTGAAAGTATCATCAAGATTGGGTGAAAAAGTGTTTGCTGAGATTTCAGGCAACTCGTAGTTTTTTGGAAGCTTGCCAAGCCCTTTCCATGAAAGTGATTCTCGCCAGTCTCTGCTTAGGGCTACATCAACAGCAAACAAACCATAGAGATAGAATTTGAAACTGCTTTATTGTTTCAAGTTTCAAAAAGCTAGCACAAACCGTGTTTGATTTAGAGTTCCAAATACATGTATCCCTATAGGAGAAAACAGAGTGAAACCTCAAAATGAAAACGGTTACTGCAAACGAACGGTTTAACCTAGAAGAACGAAATTTGGCGAGCCAAGTGGGATTGGTGTACTGATCATTACCTGAAAGTATCATCAAGATTGGGTGAAAAAGTGTTTGCTGAGATTTCAGGAAACTCGTAGTTTTTTGGAAGTTTGGCAAGCCCTTTCCATGAAAGCTATTCACACCAGTCTCTGCTTCGGGCTACATCAACAGCAAACAAACGATAGAGATAGAACTTGAAACTGCTTTATTGTGTCAAGTTTCATAGGGCTAGCACAAACCGTGTTTGATTTAGAGTTCCAAATACATGTATCCCTATAGGAGAAAACAGAGTGAAACCTCAAAATGAAAACGGTTACGGCAAACGAACGGTTTAACCTTGAAGAACGAAAATTGGCGAGCCAAGTGGGATTGGTGTACTGATCATTACCTGAAAGTATCATCAAGATTGGTGAAAAAGTGTTTGCTGAGATTTCAGGCAACTCGTAGTTTTTTGGAAGCTTGGCAAGCCCTTTCCATGAAAGTGATTCTCGCCAGTCTCTGCTTAGGGCTACATCAACAGCAAACAAACCATAGAGATAGAACTTGAAACTGCTTTATTGTGTCAAGTTTCAAAGAGCTAGCACAAACCGTGTTTGATTTAGAGTTCCAAATACATGTATCCCTATAGGAGAAACCAAAGTGAAACCTCAAAATGAAAACGGTTACTGCAAACGAACGGTTTAACCTAGAAGAACGAAATTTGGCGAGCCAAGTGGGATTGGTGTACTGATCATTACCTGAAAGTATCATCAAGATTGGGTGAAAAAGTGTTTGCTGAGATTTCAGGCAACTCGTAGTTTTTTGGAAGCTTGGCAACCCCTTTCCATGAATGTGATTCTCGCCAGTCTCTGCTTAGGGCTACATCAACAGCAAACAAACCATAGAGAAAAAACGTAAAACTGCTTTAGTGTTTCAAGTTTCAAAGAGCTAGCACAAACCGTGTTTGATTTAGAGTTTCAAATACATGTATCCCTATAGGAGAAAACAGAGTGAAACCTCAAAATGAAAACGGTTACTGCAAACGAACGGTTTAACCTAGAAGAACGAAATTTGGCGAGCCAAGTGGGATTGGTGTACTGATCATAACCTGAATGTATCATCAAGATTGGGTGAAAAAGTGTTTGCTGAGATTTCAGGCAACTCGTAGTTTTTTGGAAGCTTGGCATGCCCTTTCCATGAAAGTCATTCTCGCCAGTCTCTGCTTAGGGCTACATCAACAGCAAACAAACCATAGAGATAGAACTTGAAAATGCTTTATTGTGTCAAGTTTCAAAGAGCTAGCACAAACCCTGTTTGATTTAGAGTTCCAAATACATGTATCCCTATTGGAGAAAACATAGTGAAACCTCAAAATGAAAACGGTTACTGCAAACGAATGGTTTAACCTAGAAGAAAGAAATTCGGCGAGTCATGTGGGATTGGTGTACTGATCATTACCTGAAAGTATCATCAAGATTGGGTGAAAAAGTGTTTGCTGAGATTTCAGGCAACTCGTAGTTTTTTGGAAGCTTGGCAAGCCCTTTCCATGAAAGTGATTCTCGCCAGTCTCTGTTTAGGGCTACATCAACCGCAAACAATCCATAAAGATAGAACTTGACACTGCTTTATTGTGTCAAGTTTCAAAGAGCTAGCACAAACCATGTTTGATTTAGAGTTCCAAATACATGTATCCCTATAGGAGAAAACAGAGTGAAACCTCAAAATGAAAACGGTTACTGCAAAGGAACGGTTTAACCTAGAAGAAGGAAATTTGGCGAACCAAGTGGGATTGGTGTACTGATCATTACCTGAAAGTATCATCAAGATTGGGTGAAAACATGTTTGCTGAGACTTAAGGCAACTCGTAGTTTTTTGGAAGCTTGCCAAGCCCTTTTCATGAACGTGATTCTCACCAGTCTCTGCATAGGGCTACATCAACAGCAAACAAACCATAAAGACAGAACATGAAACTTCTTTATTGTGTCAAGTTTCAATGAGCTAGCACAAACCGTGTTTGATTTAGAGTTCCAAATACATGTATCCCTATAGGAGAAAAAAGAGTGAAACCTCAAAATGAAACCGGTTACTGCAAATGAACGGTTTAACCTAGAAGAACAAAATTTGGCGAGCGAAGTGGGATTGGTGTACTGATCATTACCTGACAGTATCATCAAGATTGGGTGAAAACGTGTTTGCTGAGATTTCAGGCAACTCGTAGTTTTTTGGAAGCTTGGCAAGCCCTTTCCATGAAAGTGATTCTCGCCAGTCTCTGCTTAGGGCTACATCAACAGCAAACAAACCATAGAGATACAACTTGAAACTGCTTTATTGTGTGAAGTTTCAAAGACCTAGCACAAACCGTGTTTGATTTAGAGTCCCAAATACATGTATCCCTATAGGAGAAAACAGAGTGAAACCTCAAAATGAAAACGGTTACTGCAAATGAATGGTTTTACCTAGAAGAACGAAAGTTGGCGAGCCAAGTGGGATTGGTGTACTGATCATTACCTGAAAGTATCATCAAGATTGGGTGAAAAAGTGTTTGCTGAGATTTCAGGAAACTCACAGTTTTTTGGAAGCTTGACAAGCCCTTTCCATGAAAGTGATTCTCGCCAGTCTCTGCTTAGGGCTACATCAACAGCAAACAAACCATAGAGATAGAACTTGAAACTGCTTTATTGTGTCAAGTTTCAAAGAGCTCGCACAAACCGTGTGTGATTTAGTGTTCCAAATACATGTATCCCTATAGGAGAAAACAGAGTGAAACCTCAAAATGAAAACGGTTACTGGAAACGAACGGTTTAACCTAGAAGAACGAAAGTTGGCAAGCAAAGTGGGATTGGTGTACAGATCATTACCTGAAAGTATCATCAAGATTGGGTGAAAACGTGTTTGCTGAGATTTCAGGCAACTCGTAGTTTTTGGAAGCTTGGCAAGCCCTTTCCATTAAAGTGATTCTCGCCGGTCTCTGCTTAGGGCTACATGAACAGCAAACAAACCATAGAGATAGAACTTGAAACTGCTTTATTGTGTCAAGTTTCAAAGAGCTAGCACAAACCGTGTTTGATTTAGAGTTCCAAATACATGCATCCCTATAGGAGAAAACAGAGTGAAACCTCAAAATGAAAACGGTTACGGCAAACGAACGGTTTAACCTTGAAGAACGAAAATTGGCGAGCCAAGTGGGATTGGTGTACTGATCATTACCTGAAAGTATCATCAAGATTGGGTGAAAAAGTGTTTGCTGAGATTTCAGGCAACTTGTAGTTTTTTGGAAGCTTGGCAAGCCCTTTCCATGAAAGTGATTCTCGCCAGTCTCTGCTTAGGGCTACATCAACAGCAAACAAACCATAGAGATAGAACTTGAAACTGCTTTATTGTGTCAAGTTTCAAAGAGCTAGCACAAACCGTGTTTGATTTAGAGTTCCAAATACATGTATCCCTATAGGAGAAACCAAAGTGAAACCTCAAAATGAAAACGGTTACTGCAAACGAACGGTTTAACCTAGAAGAACGAAATTTGGCGAGCCAAGTGGGATTGGTGTACTGATCATTACCTGAAAGTATCATCAAGATTGGGTGAAAAAGTGTTTGCTGAGATTTCAGGGAACTCGTAGTTTTTTGGAAGCTTGGCAACCCCTTTCCATGAATGTGATTCTCGCCAGTCTCTGCTTAGGGCTACATCAACAGCAAACAAACCATAGAGAAAAAACGTAAAACTGCTTTAGTGTTTCAAGTTTCAAAGAGCTAGCACAAACCGTGTTTGATTTAGAGTTTCAAATACATGTATCCCTATAGGAGAAAACAGAGTGAAACCTCAAAATGAAAACGGTTACTGCAAACGAACGGTTTAACCTAGAAGAACGAAATTTGGTGAACCAAGTAGGATTGGTGTACTGATCATGACCTGAATGTATCATCAAGATTGGGTGAAAAAGTGTTTGCTGAGATTTCAGGCAACTCGTAGTTTTTTGGAAGCTTGGCATGCCCTTTCCATGAAAGTCATTCTCGCCAGTCTCTGCTTAGGGCTACATCAACAGCAAACAAACCATAGAGATAGAACTTGAAACTGCTTTATTGTGTCAAGTTTCAAAGAGCTAGCACAAACCCTGTTTGATTTAGAGTTCCAAATACATGTATCCCTATTGGAGAAAACATAGTGAATCCTCAAAATGAAAACGGTTACTGCAAACGAATGGTTTAACCTAGAAGAAAGAAATTCGGCGAGTCATGTGGGATTGGTGTACTGATCATTACCTGAAAGTATCATCAAGATTGGGTGAAAAAGTGTTTGCTGAGATTTCAGGCAACTCGTAGTTTTTTGGAAGCTTGGCAAGCCCTTTCCATGAAAGTGATTCTCGCCAGTCTCTGTTTAGGGCTACATCAACAGCAAACAATCCATAAAGATAGAACTTGACACTGCTTTATTGTGTCAAGTTTCAAAGAGCTAGCACAAACCATGTTTGATTTAGAGTTCCAAATACATGTATCCCTATAGGAGAAAACAGAGTGAAACCTCAAAATGAAAACGGTTACTGCAAAGGAACGGTTTAACCTAGAAGAAGGAAATTTGGCGAACCAAGTGGGATTGGTGTACTGATCATTACCTGAAAGTATCATCAAGATTGGGTGAAAACATGTTTGCTGAGACTTAAGGCAACTCGTAGTTTTTTGGAAGCTTGCCAAGCCCTTTTCATGAACGTGATTCTCGCCAGTCTCTGCTTAGGGCTACATCAACAGCAAACAAACCATAAAGACAGAACATGAAACTTCTTTATTGTGTCAAGTTTCAATGAGCTAGCACAAACCGTGTTTGATTTAGAGTTCCAAATACATGTATCCCTATAGGAGAAAAAAGAGTGAAACCTCAAAATGAAACCGGTTACTGCAAATGAACGGTTTAACCTAGAAGAACAAAATTTGGCGAGCGAAGTGGGATTGGTGTACTGATCATTACCTGACAGTATCATCAAGATTGGGTGAAAACGTGTTTGCTGAGATTTCAGGCAACTCGTAGTTTTTTGGAAGCTTGGCAAGCCCTTTCCATGAAAGTGATTCTCGCCAGTCTCTGCTTAGGGCTACATCAACAGCAAACAAACCATAGAGATAGAACTTGAAACTGCTTTATTGTGTGAAGTTTCAAAGACCTAGCACAAACAGTGTTTGATTTAGAGTCCCAAATACATGTATCCCTATAGGAGAAAACAGAGTGAAACCTCAAAATGAAAACGGTTACTGCAAATGATTGGTTTTACCTAGAAGAACGAAAGTTGGCGAGCCAAGTGGGATTGGTGTACTGATCATTACCTGAAAGTATCATCAAGATTGGGTGAAAAAGTGTTTGCTGAGATTTCAGGAAACTCACAGTTTTTTGGAAGCTTGACAAGCCCTTTCCATGAAAGTGATTCTCGCTAGTCTCTGCTTAGGGCTACATCAACAGCAAACAAACCATAGAGATAGAACTTGAAACTGCTTTATTGTGTCAAGTTTCAAAGAGCTCGCACAAACCGTGTGTGATTTAGTGTTCCAAATACATGTATCCGTATAGGAGAAAACAGAGTGAAACCTCAAAATGAAAACGGTTACTGGAAACGAACGGTTTAACCTAGAAGAACGAAAGTTGGCAAGCAAAGTGGGATTGGTGTACAGATCATTACCTGAAAGTATCATCAAGATTGGGTGAAAAAAGTGTTTGCTGAGATTTCAGGCAACTCGTAGTTTTTTGGAAGCTTGGCAAGCCCTTTCCATTAAAGTGATTCTCGCCGGTCTCTGCTTAGGGCTACATGAACAGCAAACAAACCATAGAGATAGAACTTGAAACTGCTTTATTGTGTCAAGTTTCAAAGAGCTAGCACAAACCGTGTTTGATTTAGAGTTCCAAATACATGCATCCCTATAGGAGAAAACAGAGTGAAACCTCAAAATGAAAATGGTTACTGCAAACGAACGATTTAACCTAGAAGAAAGAAAGTTGGCAAGCCAAGTGGAATTGGTGTACTGATCATTACCTGAAAGTATCATCAAGATTTGGTGAAAAAGTGTTTGCTGAGATTTCAGGCAACTTGTAGTTTTTTGGAAGCTTGGCAAGCCCTTTCCATGAAAGTGATTCTCACCAGTCTCTGCTTAGGGTTACATCAACAGCAAACAATCTATAGAGATGTAACTTGAAACTGCTTTATTGTGTCAAGTTTTGAAGAGCTAGCACAAACCGTGTTTGATTTAGAGTTCCAAATACATGTATCCCTATAGGAGAAAACAGAGTGAAACCTCAAAATGAAAACGGTTACGGCAAACGAACGGTTTAACCTTGAAGAACGAAAATTGGCGAGCCAAGTGGGATTGGTGTACTGATCATTACCTGAAAGTATCATCAAGATTGGTGAAAAAGTGTTTGCTGAGATTTCAGGCAACTCGTAGTTTTTTGGAAGCTTGGCAAGCCCTTTCCATGAAAGTGATTCTCGCCAGTCTCTGCTTAGGGCTACATCAACAGCAAACAAACCATAGAGATAGAACTTGAAACTGCTTTATTGTGTCAAGTTTCAAAGAGCTAGCTCAAACCGTGTTTGATTTAGAGTTCCAAATACATGTATCCCTATAGGAGAAACCAAAGTGAAACCTCAAAATGAAAACGGTTACTGCAAACGAACGGTTTAACCTAGAAGAACGAAATTTGGCGAGCCAAGTGGGATTGGTGTACTGATCATTACCTGAAAGTATCATCAAGATTGGGTGAAAAAGTGTTTGCTGAGACTTAAGGCAACTCGTAGTTTTTTGGAAGCTTGCCAAGCCCTTTTCATGAAAGTGATTCTCGCCAGTCTCTGCTTAGGGCTACATCAACAGCAAACAAACCATAAAGACAGAACATGAAACTTCTTTATTGTGTCAAGTTTCAATGAGCTAGCACAAACCGTGTTTGATTTAGAGTTCCAAATACATGTATCCCTATAGGAGAAAACAGAGTGAAACCTCAAAATGAAAACGGTTACTGCAAATGAATGGTTTTACCTAGAAGAACGAAAGTTGGCGAGCCAAGTGGGATTGGTGTACTGATCATTACCTGAAAGTATCATCAAGATTGGGTGAAAAAGTGTTTCCTGAGATTTCAGGAAACTCATAGTTTTTTGGAAGCTTGACAAGCCCTTTCCATGAAAGTGATTCTCGCCAGTCTCTGCTTAGGGCTACATCAACAGCAAACAAACCATAGAGATAGAACTTGAAACTGCTTTATTGTGTCAAGTTTCAAAGAGCTCGCACAAACCGTGTGTGATTTAGAGTTAAAAAATACATGTATCCCTATAGGAGAAAACAGAGTGAAACCTCAAAATGAAAACGGTTACTGCAAACGAACGGTTTAACCTAGGAAAACGAAATGTGGCGAGCCAAGTGGAATTGGTGTGCTGATCATTACGTGAGAGTATCATCAAGATTGGGTGAAAAAGTGTTTGCTGAGATTTCAGGCAACTCGTAGTTTTTGGAAGCTTGGCAACCCCTTTCAATGAAAGTGATTCTCGCCGGTCTCTGCTTAGGGCTACATCAACAGCAAACAAACCATAGGGACAGAACTTGAAACTGCTTTATTGTGTCAAGTTTCAAAGAGCTAGCAAAAACCGTGTTTGATTTAGAGTTCAAAATGCATGTATCCCTATAGGAGAAAACAGTGTGAAACCTCAAAATGAAAACGGTTACTGCAAACGAACGGTTTAACCTAGAAGAACGAAATTTGGCGAGCCAAGTGGAATTGGTGTACTGATCATTACCTGAGAGTATCATCAAGATTGGGTGAAAAAGTGTTTGCTGAGATTTCAGGCAACTCGTAGTTTTTTGGAAGCTTGGCAAGCCCTTTCCATGAAAGTGATTCTCGCCAGTCTCTGCTCTGGGCTACATCAACAGCAAACAAACTATAGAGATAGAACTTGAAACTGCTTTATTGTGTCAAGTTTCAAAGAGCTAGCACAAACCGTGTTTGATTTAGAGTTCCAAATACATGCATCCCTATAGGAGAAAACAGAGTGAAACCTCAAAATGAAAATGGTTACTGCAAACGAACGATTTAACCTAGAAGAAAGAAAGTTGGCAAGCCAAGTGGGATTGGTGTACTGATCATTACCTGAAAGTATCATCAAGATTGGGTGAAAAAGTGTTTGCTGAGATTTCAGGCAACTTGTAGTTTTTTGGAAGCTTGGCAAGCCCTTTCCATGAAAGTGATTCTCGCCAGTCTCTGCTTAGGGCTACATCAACAGCAAACAATCTATAGAGATAGAGCATGAAACTGCTTTATTGTGTCAAGTTTTGAAGAGCTAGCACAAACCGTGTGTGATTTAGAGTTCCAAATACATGTATCCCTATAGGAGAAAACAGAGTGAAACCTCAAAATGAAAACGGTTACGGCAAAACGAACGGTTTAACCTTGAAGAACGAAAATTGGCGAGCCAAGTGGGATTGGTGTACTGATCATTACCTGAAAGTATCATCAAGATTGGGTGAAAACGTGTTTGCTGAGACTTAAGGCAACTCGTAGTTTTTTGGAAGCTTGCCAAGCCCTTTTCATGAAAGTGATTCTCGCCAGTCTCTGCTTAGGGCTACATCAACAGCAAACAAACCATAGAGATAGAACTTGAAACTGCTTTATTGTGTCAAGTTTCAAAGAGCTAGCACAAACCGTGTTTGATTTAGAGTTCCAAATACATGCATACCTATAGGAGAAAACAGAGTGAAACCTCAAAATGAAAACGGTTACTGCAAACGAACAATTTAACCTTGAAGAACGAAATTTGGCGAGCCAAGTGGGATTGGTGTACTGATCATTACCTGAATGTTTCATCAAGATTGGGTGAAAAAGTGTTTGCTGAGATTCAGGCAACTCGTAGTTTTTTGGAAGCTTGGCAAGCTTTTTCCATGAAAGTGATTCTCGCCACTCTCTGCTTTGGGCTACATCAACAGCAAACAAACCATAGAGATTGAACTTGAAACTGCTTTATTTTGTCAAGTTTCAAAGAGCTAGCAAAAACCGTGTTTGATTTAGAGTTCAAAATACATGTATCCCTATAGGAGAAAACAGTGTGAAACCTCAAAATGAAAACGGTTACTGCAAACGAACGGTTTAACCTAGAAGAACGAAACTTGGCGAGCCAAGTGGGATTGGTGTACTGATCATTACCTGAGAGTATCATCAAGATTGGGTGAAAAAGTGTTTGCTGAGATTTCAGGCACCTCGTAGTTTTTTGGAAACTTGGCAAGCCCTTTTTATGAAAGTGATTCTCGCCAGTCTCTGCTCTGGGCTACATCAACAGCAAACAAACTATAGAGATAGAACTTGAAACTGCTTTATTGTGTCAAGTTTCAAAGACATAGCACAAACCGTGTTTGATTTAGAGTTCCAAATACATGCATCCCTATAGGAGAAAACAGAGTGAAACCTCAAAATGAAAATGGTTACTGCAAACGAACGATTTAACCTAGAAGAAAGAAAGTTGGCAAGCCAAGTGGGATTGGTGTACTGATCATTACCTGAAAGTATCATCAAGATTGGGTGAAAAAGTGTTTGCTGAGATTTCAGGCAACTTGTAGTTTTTTTGGAAGCTTGGCAAGCCCTTTCCATGAAAGTGATTCTCGCCAGTCTCTGCTTAGGGCTACATCAACAGCAAACAATCTATAGAGACAGAACTTGAAACTCCTTTATTGTGTCAAGTTTTGAAGAGCTAGCACAAACCGTGTTTGATTTAGAGTTCCAAATACATGTATCCCTATAGGAGAAAACAGAGTGAAACCTCAAAATGAAAACGGTTACGGCAAACGAACGGTTTAACCTTGAAGAACGAAAATTGGCGAGCCAAGTGGGATTGGTGTACTGATCATTACCTGAAAGTATCATCAAGATTGGGTGAAAAAGTGTTTGCTGAGATTTCAGGCAACTCGTAGTTTTTTGGAAGCTTGGCAGGCCCTTTCCATGAAAGTGAATCTCGCCAGTCTCTGCTTAGGGCTACATCAACAGCAAACAATCCATAGAGATAGAACTTGAAACAGCTTTATTGTGTCAAGTTTCAAAGAGCTAGCACAATCTGTGTTTGATTTAGAGTTCCAAATACATATATCCCTATAGGAGAAAACAGAGTGAAACCTCAAAATGAAAACGGTTACTGCAAACGAACGGTTTAACCTAGAAGAAGGAAATTTGGCGAGCCAAGTGGGATTGGTGTACTGATCATTACCTGAAAGTATCATCAAGATTGGGTGAAAACGTGTTTGCTGAGACTTAAGGCAACTCGTAGTTTTTTGGAAGCTTGCCAAGCCCTTTTCATGAAAGTGATTCTCGCCAGTCACTGCTTAGGGCTACATCAACAGCAAACAAACCATAGAGATAGAAGTTGAAACTATTGTGTCAAGTTTCAAAGAGCTAGCACAAACCGTGTTTGATTTAGAGTTCCAAATACATGCATACCTATAGGAGAAAACAGAGTGAAACCTCAAAATGAAAACGGTTACTACAAACGAACAATTTAACCTTGAAGAACGAAATTTGGCGAGCCAAGTGGGATTGGTGTACTGATCATTACCTGAAAGTTTCATCAAGATTGGGTGAAAAAGTGTTTGCTGAGATTCAGGCAACTCGTAGTTTTTTGGAAGCTTGGCAAGCCCTTTCCATGAAAGTGATTCTCGCCACTCTCTGCTTTGGGCTACATCAACAGCAAACAAACCATAGAGATTGAACTTGAAACTGCTTTATTGTGTGAAGTATCAAAGAGCTAGCACAAACCGTGTTTGATTTAGAGTTCCAAATACATGTATCCCTGTAGGAGAAAACAGAGTGAAACCTCAAAATGAAAATGGTTACTGCAAACGAACGATTTAACCTAGAAGAAAGAAGTTGGCAAGCCAAGTGGGATTGGTGTACTGATCATTACCTGAAAGTATCATCAAGATTGGGTGAAAAAGTGTTTGCTGAGATTTCAGGCAACTTGTAGTTTTTTGGAAGCTTGGCAAGCCCTTTCCATTGAAAGTGATTCTCGCCAGTCTCTGCTTAGGGCTACATCAACAGCAAACAATCTATAGAGATAGAGCATGAAACTGCTTTATTGTGTCAAGTTTTGAAGAGCTAGCACAAACCGTGTGTGATTTAGAGTTCCAAATACATGTATCCCTATAGGAGAAAACAGAGTGAAACCTCAAAATGAAAACGGTTACGGCAAACGAACGGTTTAACCTTGAAGAACGAAAATTTGGCGAGCCAAGTGGGATTGGTGTACTGATCATTAACTGAAAGTATCATCAAGATTGGGTGAAAACGTGTTTGCTGAGACTTAAGGCAACTCGTAGTTTTTTGGAAGCTTGCCAAGCCCTTTTCATGAAAGTGATTCTCGCCAGTCTCTGCTTAGGGCTACATCAACAGCAAACAAACCATAGAGATAGAACTTGAAACTGCTTTATTGTGTCAAGTTTCAAAGAGCTAGCACAAACCGTGTTTGATTTAGAGTTCCAAATACATGCATACCTATAGGAGAAAACAGAGTGAAACCTCAAAATGAAAACGGTTACTGCAAACGAACAATTTAACCTTGAAGAACGAAATTTGGCGAGCCAAGTGGGATTGGTGTACTGATCATTACCTGAATGTTTCATCAAGATTGGGTGAAAAAGTGTTTGCTGAGATTCAGGCAACTCGTAGTTTTTTGGAAGCTTGGCAAGCTTTTTCCATGAAAGTGATTCTCGCCACTCTCTGCTTTGGGCTACATCAACAGCAAACAAACCATAGAGATTGAACTTGAAACTGCTTTATTTTGTCAAGTTTCAAAGAGCTAGCAAAAACCGTGTTTGGTTTAGAGTTCAAAATACATGTATCCCTATAGGAGAAAACAGTGTGAAACCTCAAAATGAAAACGGTTACTGCAAACGAACGGTTTAACCTAGAAGAACGAAACTTGGCGAGCCAAGTGGGATTGGTGTACTGATCATTACCTGAGAGTATCATCAAGAATGGGTGAAAAAGTGTTTGCTGAGATTTCAGGCACCTCGTAGTTTTTTGGAAACTTGGCAAGCCCTTTTTATGAAAGTGGATTCTCGCCAGTCTCTGCTCTGGGCTACATCAACAGCAAACAAACTATAGAGATAGAACTTGAAACTGCTTTATTTGTGTCAAGTTTCAAAGACATAGCACAAACCGTGTTTGATTTAGAGTTCCAAATACATGCATCCCTATAGGAGAAAACAGAGTGAAACCTCAAAATGAAAATGGTTACTGCAAACGAACGATTTAACCTAGAAGAAAGAAAGTTGGCAAGCCAAGTGGGATTGGTGTACTGATCATTACCTGAAAGAATCAATCAAGATTGGGTGAAAAAGTGTTTGCTGAGATTTCAGGCAACTTGTAGTTTTTTTGGAAGCTTGGCAAGGCCCTTTCCATGAAAGTGATTCTCGCCAGTCTCTGCTTAGGGCTACATCAACAGCAAACAATCTATAGAGACAGAACTTGAAACTCCTTTATTGTGTCAAGTTTTGAAGAGCTAGCACAAACCGTGTTTGATTTAGAGTTCCAAATACATGTATCCTATAGGAGAAAACAGAGTGAAACCTCAAAATGAAAACGGTTACGGCAAACGAACGGTTTAACCTTGAAGAACGAAATTGGCGAGCCAAGTGGGATTGGTGTACTGATCATTACCTGAAAGTATCATCAAGATTGGGTGTAAAAGTGTTTGCTGAGATTTCAGGCAACTCGTAGTTTTTTGGAAGCTTGGCAGGCCCTTTCCATGAAAGTGAATCTCGCCAGTCTCTGCTTAGGGCTACATCAACAGCAAACAATCCCATAGAGATAGAACTTGAAACAGCTTTATTGTGTCAAGTTTCAAAGAGCTAGCACAATCTGTGTTTGATTTAGAGTTCCAAATACATATATCCCTATAGGAGAAAACAGAGTGAAACCTCAAAATGAAACGGTTACTGCAAACGAACGGTTAAACCTAGAAGAAGGAAATTTGGCGAGCCAAGTGGATTGGTGTACTGATCATTACCTGAAAGTATCATCAAGATTGGGTGAAAACGTGTTTGCTGAGACTTAAGGCAACTCGTAGTTTTTTGAAGCTTGCCAAGCCCTTTTCATGAAAGTGATTCTCGCCAGTCACTGCTTAGGGCTACATCAACAGCAAACAAACCATAGAGATAGAACTTGAAACTGCTTTATTGTGTCAAGTTTCAAAGAGCTAGCACAAACCGTGTTTGATTTAGAGTTCCAAATACATGCATACCTATAGGAGAAAACAGAGTGAAACCTCAAAATGAAAACGGTTACTACAAACGAACAATTTAACCTTGAAGAACGAAATTTGGCGAGCCAAGTGGGATTGGTGTACTGATCATTACCTGAAAGTTTCATCAAGATTGGGTGAAAAAGTGTTTGCTGAGATTCAGGCAACTCGTAGTTTTTTGGAAGCTTGGCAAGCCCTTTCCATGAAAGTGATTCTCGCCACTCTCTGCTTTGGGCTACATCAACAGCAAACAAACCATAGAGATTGAACTTGAAACTGCTTTATTGTGTGAAGTATCAAAGAGCTAGCACAAACCGTGTTTGATTTAGAGTTCCAAATACATGTATCCCTGTAGGAGAAAACAGAGTGAAACCTCAAAATGAAAACGGTTACTGCAAACGAACGGTTCAACCTAGAAGAACGAAATTTGGCTAGTCAAGTGGATTGTGTAATGATCACTACTGAAAGTTATCATCAAGTTTGGGTGTAAAAGTGTTTGCTGAGATTTCAGGAAACTCGTAGTTTCTTTCAAGCTTTGGCAACCCCTTTCCATGAAAGTGATTCTCGCTGGTCTATGCTTAGGGCTACATCAACAGAAAAAAAAACCATAGTGATAGAACTTGAAACTGCTTTATTGTGTCAAGTTTCAAAGAGCTAGCACAAACCGTGTTTGATTTAGAGTTCCAAATACATGTATCCCTATAGGAGAAAACAGAGTGAAACCACAAAATGAAAACGGTTACTGCAAACGAACGGTTTAAACTAGAAGAACGAAATTTGGCGAGCCAAGTGGGATTGGTGTACTGATCATTACCTGAAAGTATCATCAAGATTGGATGAAAAAGTGTTTGCTGAGATTTCAGGCAACTCGTATTTTTTGGAAGCTTGGCAACCCCTTTCCATGAAAGTGATTCTCGCCAGTCTCTGCTTAGGGCTACATCAACAGCAAACAAACCATAGAGATAGAACTTGAAACTGCTTTATTGTGTCAAGTTTTCAAAGAGCTAGCACAAACCGTGTTTGATTTAGAGTTCCAAATACATGTATCCCTATAGGAGAAAACAGAGTGAAACCTCAAAATGAAAACGGTTACTGCAAACGAACGGTTTAACTAAAAGAAGGAAATTTGGCGAGCCAAGTGGGATTGGTGTACTGATCATTACCTGAAACTATCATCAAGATTGGGTGAAAAGTGTTTGGCTGAGATTTCAGGCAACTCGTAGTTTTTGGAAGCTTCGCAAGCCCTTTCCATGAAAGTGATTCTCGCCAGTCTCTGCTTAGGGCTACATCAACAGCAAACAAACCATAGAGACAGAACTTGAAACTTCTTTATTGTGTCAAGTTTCAAAGAGCTAGCAGAAACCGTGTTTGATTTAGAGTTCCAAATACATGTATCCCTATAGGAGAAAACAGAGTGAAACCACAAAATGAAAAAGGTTACTGCAAACGAATGGTTTAACCTAGAAGAACGCAATTTGGCAAGCCAAGTGGGATTGGTGTACTGATCATTACCTGACAGTATCATCAAGATTGACTGAAAAAGTGTTTGGTGAAGATTTTCAGGCAACTCGTAGTTTTTTGGAAGGTTGGCAGGCCCTTTCCATGAAAGTGGTTCTCGCCAGTCTCTACTTAGGGCTACATGAACAGCAAACAAACATAGAGATAGAACTTGAAACTGCTTTATTGTGTCAAGTCTGTTAGAGCTGCCACAATCCGTGTTTGATTTAGAGTTCCACATACATGTATCCCTATAGGAGAAAACAGAGTGAAACCTCAAAATGAAAATGGTTACTGCAAACGAACGGTTTAACCTGGAAGAACGAAATTTGGCGAGCCAAGTGGGATTGGTGTACTGATCATTACCTGAAAGTATCATCAAGATTGGGTGAAAAAGTGTTTGCTGAGATTTCAGGCAACTTGTAGTTTTTGGAAGCTTGGCAAGCCCTCTCCATGTAAGTGAATCTCGCCAGTCTCTTCTTAGGGCTACATCAACAGCAAACAAACCATAGAGATAGAACTTGAAACTCCTTTATTGTGTCAAGTTTCAAAGAGCTAATACAAACCGTGTTTGATTTAGAGTTCCAAATGCATGTGTCCCTATAAGAGAAACAGAGTGAACCTCAAAATGAAAATGGTTGCTGCAAAAAAACGGTTTAACCTAGAAAAACTAAATTTGGCGAGCCAAGTAGGGTTGGTGTACTGATAATTACCTGAAAGTATCATCAAGATTTGGTAAAAAAGTGTTTGCTGAGTTTTAAGGAAACTCGTAGTTTTTGGATGCTTGGCAACCCCTTTCCATGAAAGTGATTCTCGCCAGTCTCTGCTTAGGGCTACATCAACAGCAAACAAACCATAGAGATAGAACTTGAAACTGCTTTATTGTGTCAAGTTTCAAGGAGCTAGCACAAACCGTGTTTGATTTAGAGTTCCAAATACATGTATTTCTATAGGAGAAAACAGAGTGAAACCTCAAAATGAAAACAGTTACTGCAAACGAACGGTTTAACCTAAAATAAGGAAATTTGGCGAGCCAAGTGGGATTGGTGTACTGATCATTACCTGAAACTATCATCAAGATTGGGTGAAAAAGTGTTGGCTGAGATTTCAGGCAACTCGTAGTTTTTTGGAAGCTTCACAAGCCCTTTCCATGAAAGTGATTCTCGCCAGTCTATGCTGAGGGCTACATCAACAGCAAACAAACCATAGAGATAGAACTTGAAACTGCTTTATTGTGTCAAGTTTCAAAGAGCTAGCACAAACCGTGTTTGATTTAGAGTTCCAAATACATGTATTTCTATAGGAGAAAACAGAGTGAAACCTCAAAATGAAAATGGTTACTGCAAACGAACGGTTTAACATAGAAGAACGAAATTTTCGAGCCTAGTGGGATTGGTGTACTGATCATTACCTGAAAGTATCATCAAGATTGGGTGAAAAAGTGTTGGCTGTGATTTCAGGCAACTCGTAGTTTTTTGGAAGCTTCACAAGCCCTTTCCATGAAAGTGATTCTCGCCAGTCTCTGCTTAGGGCTACATCAACAGCAAACAAACCATAGAGATAGCACTTGAAACTGCTTTATTGTGTCAGGTTTCAAAGAGCTAGCACAAACCGTGTTTGATTTAGAGTTCCAAATACATGTATCCCTTTAGGAATAAACAGAGTGAAACCTCAAAATAAAAACGGTTACTGCAAACGAACGGTTTAACCTAGAAGAACGAAATTTGGCGAGCCAAGTGGGATTGGTGTACTGATCATTAACTGAAAGTATCATCAAGATTGGGTAAAAAAGTGTTTACTGAGATTTCAGGCAACTCGTATTTTTTTGAAAGCTTGGCAAGCCCTCTCCATGAAAGTGATTCTCGCCAGTCTCTGCTTAGGGCTACATGAACAGCAAACAAACCATAGAGATAGAACTTGAAACTCCTTTATTGTGTCAAGTGTCACATAGCTAATACAAACCGTGTTTGATTTAGAGTTCCAAATACATGTGACCCCATAGGAGAAAACAGAGTGAAACCTCAAAATGAAAACGGTTACTGCAAACGAACGGTTTAACCTAGAAGAATGAAATTTGGCGAGCCAAGTGGGATTGGTGTACTGATCATTACCTGAAAGTATCATCAAGATTGGGTGAAAAATTGTTTGCTGAGATTTCAGGCAACTCGTAGTTTTTTGGAAGCTTGGCCACCCCTTTTTATGAAAGTGATTCTCGCCAATCTCTGCTTAGGGCTACATCAACAGCAAACAAACCATAGAGATAGAACTTGAAACTGCTTTATTGTGTCGAGCTTCAAAGAGCTAGCACAAACCATGTTTGATTTAGAGTTATAAATACCTGTGTTTCTATAGGAGAAAACAGAGTGAAACCTCAAAATGAAAACGATTACTGCAAACGAACGGTTTAACCTAAAAGAAGGAAATTTGGCGAGCCAAGTGGGATTGGTGTACTGATCATTACCTGAAAGTATCATCAAGATTGGGTGAAAAAGTGTTTCCTGAGATTTCAGGAAACTTATAGATTTTGGAAGCTTGACAAGCCCTTTCCATGAAAGTGATTCTCGCCAGTCTCTGCTCTGGGCTACATCAACAGCTAACAAACCATAGAGATAGAACTTGAAACTGCTTTATTGTGTCAAGTTTCAAAGAGCTCGCACAAACCGTGTGTGATTTAGAGTTAAAAAATACATGTATCCCTATAGGAGAAAACAGAGTGAAACCTCAAAATGAAAACGGTTACTGCAAACGAACGGTTTAACCTAGGAAAACGAAATTTGGCGAGCCAAGTGGAATTGGTGTGCTGATCATTACGTGAGAGTATCATCAAGATTGGGTGAAAAAGTGTTTGCTGAGATTTCAGGCAACTCGTAGTTTTTTGGAAGCTTGGCAACCCGTTTCCATGAAAGTGATTCTCACCAGTCTCTGCTTAGGGCTACATCAACAGCAAAAAAACCATAGACATAGAACTTGAAACTGCTTTATTGTGTCAAGTTTCAAAGAGCTAGCACAAACCGTGTTTGATTTAGAGTTCCAAATACATGCATCCCTATAGGAGAAAACAGAGTGAAACATCAAAATGAAAATGGTTACTGCAAACGAACGATTTAACCTAGAAGAACGCAATTTGGCAAGCCAAGTGGGATTGGTGTACTGATCATTACCTGAAAGTATCATCAAGATTGGGTGAAAAAGTGTTTGCTGATATTTCAGGCAACTCGTAGTTTTTTGGAAGCTTGGCAAGCCCTTTCAATGAAAGTGATTCTCGCCAGTCTCTGCTTAGGGCTACATCAACAGCAAACAAACCATAGAGACAGAACTTGAAACTGCTTTATTGTGTCAAGTTTGAAAGAGCTAGCAAAAACCGTGTTTGGTTTAGAGTTCAAAATACATGTATCCCTATAGGAGAAAACAGTGTGAAACCTCAAAATGAAAACGGTTACTGCAAACGAACGATTTAACCTAGAAGAACGAAATTTGGCGAGCCAAGTGGAATTGGTGTACTGATCATTACCTGAGAGTATCATCAAGATTGGGTGAAAAAGTGTTTGCTGAGATTTCAGGCAACTCGTAGTTTTTTGGAAGCTTGGCAAGCCCTTTTCATGAAAGTGATTCTCGCCAGTCTCTGCTTAGGGCTACATCAACAGCAAACAAACCATAGAGATAGAACTTGAAACTGCTTTATTGTGTCAAGTTTCAAAGAGCTAGCACAAACCGTGTTTGATTTAGAGTTCCAAATACATGCGTACCTATAGGAGAAAACAGAGTGAAACCTCAAAATGAAAACGGTTACTACAAACGAACAATTTAACCTTGAAGAACGAAATTTGGCGAGCCAAGTGGGATTGGTGTACTGATCATTACCTGAAAGTTTCATCAAGATTGGGTGAAAAAGTGTTTGCTGAGATTCAGGCAACTCGTAGTTTTTTGGAAGCTTCACAAGCCCTTTCCATGAAAGTGATTCTCGCCACTCTCTGCTTTGTGCTACATCAACAGCAAACAAACCATAGAGATTGAACTTGAAACTGCTTTATTGTGTGAAGTATCAAAGAGCTAGCACAAACCGTGTTTGATTTAGAGTTCCAAATACATGTATCCCTGTAGGAGAAAACAGAGTGAAACCTCAAAATGAAAACGGTTACTGCAAACGAACGGTTCAACCTAGAAGAACGAAATTTGGCTAGTCAAGTGGGATTGGTGTAATGATCACTAACTGAAAGTATCATCAAGATGGGTGTAAAAGTGTTTGCTGAGATTTCAGAAAACTCGTAGTTTCTTGGAAGCTTGGCAACCCCTTTCCATGAAAGTGATTCTCGCTGGTCTATGCTTAGGGCTACATCAACAGAAAACAAACCATAGTGATAGAACTTGAAACTGCTTTATTGTGTCAAGTTTCAAAGAGCTAGCACAAACCGTGTTTGATTTAGAGTTCCAAATACATGTATCCCTATAGGAGAAAACAGAGTGAAACCACAAAATGAAAACGGTTACTGCAAACGAACGGTTTAAACTAGAAGAACGAAATTTGGCGAGCCAAGTGGGATTGGTGTACTGATCATTACCTGAAAGTATCATCAAGATTGGATGAAAAAGTGTTTGCTGAGATTTCAGGCAACTCGTATTTTTTGGAAGCTTGGCAACCCCTTTCCATGAAAGTGATTCTCGCCAGTCTCTGCTTAGGGCTACATCAACAGCAAACAAACCATAGAGATAGAACTTGAAACTGCTTTATTGTGTCAAGTTTCAAAGAGCTAGCACAAACCGTGTTTGATTTAGAGTTCCAAATACATGTATCCCTATAGGAGAAAAGAGAGTGAAACCTCAAAATGAAAACGGTTACTGCAAACGAACGGTTTAACCTAAAAGAAGGAAATTTGGCGAGCCAAGTGGGATTGGTGTACTGATCATTACCTGAAACTATCATCAAGATTGGGTGAAAAAGTGTTGGCTGAGATTTCAGGCAACTCGTAGTTTTTTGGAAGCTTCGCAAGCCCTTTCCATGAAAGTGATTCTCGCCAGTCTCTGCTTAGGGCTACATCAACAGCAAACAAACCATAGAGACAGAACTTGAAACTTCTTTATTGTGTCAAGTTTCAAAGAGCTAGCAGAAACCGTGTTTGATTTAGAGTTCCAAATACATGTATCCCTATAGGAGAAAACAGAGTGAAACCACAAAATGAAAAAGGTTACTGCAATCGAATGGTTTAACCTAGAAGAACGCAATTTGGCAAGCCAAGTGGGATTGGTGTACTGATCATTACCTGACAGTATCATCAAGATTGACTGAAAAAGTGTTTGGTGAGATTTCAGGCAACTCGTAGTTTTTTGGAAGCTTGGCAGGCCCTTTCCATGAAAGTGGTTCTCGCCAGTCTCTACTTAGGGCTACATGAACAGCAAACAAACCATAGAGACAGAACTTGAAACTGCTTTATTGTGTCAAGTTTCAAAGAGCTAGCACAAACCGTGTTTGATTTAGAGTTCCAAATACATGTATTTCTATAGGAGAAAACAGAGTGAAACCTCAAAATGAAAACGGTTACTGCAAACGAACAGTTTAACCTAAAAGAAGGAAATTTGGCGAGCCAAGTGGGATTGGTGTACTGATCATTACCTGAAACTATCATCAAGATTGGGTGAAAAAGTGTTGGCTGAGATTTCAGGCAACTCTTAGTTTTTTGGAAGCTTCACAAGCCCTTTCCATGAAAGTGATTCTCGCCGGTCTCTGCTTAGGGCTACATCAACAGCAAACAAACCATAGAGATAGAACTTGAAACTGCTTTATTGTGTCAAGTTTCAAAGAGCTAGCACAAACCGTGTTTGATTTAGAGTTCCAAATACATGTATTTCTATAGGAGAAAACAGAGTGAAACCTCAAAATGAAAATGGTTACTGCAAACGAACGGTTTAACATAGAAGAACGAAATTTTCGAGCCTAGTGGGATTGGTGTACTGATCATTACCTGAAAGTATCATCAAGATTGGGTGAAAAAGTGTTGGCTGTGATTTCAGGCAACTCGTAGTTTTTTGGAAGCTTCACAAGCCCTTTCCATGAAAGTGATTCTCGCCAGTCTCTGCTTAGGGCTACATCAACAGCAAACAAACCATAGAGATAGCACTTGAAACTGCTTTATTGTGTCAGGTTTCAAAGAGCTAGCACAAACCGTGTTTGATTTAGAGTTCCAAATACATGTATCCCTTTAGGAATAAACAGAGTGAAACCTCAAAATAAAAACGGTTACTGCAAACGAACGGTTTAACCTAGAAGAACGAAATTTGGCGAGCCAAGTGGGATTGGTGTACTGATCATTAACTGAAAGTATCATCAAGATTGGGTGAAAAAGTGTTTACTGAGATTTCAGGCAACTCGTATTTTTTTGAAAGCTTGGCAAGCCCTCTCCATGAAAGTGATTCTCGCCAGTCTCTGCTTAGGGCAACATCAACAGCAAACAAACCATAGAGATAGAACTTGAAACTCCTTTATTGTGTCAAGTGTCAAAGAGCTAATACAAACCGTGTTTGATTTAGAGTTCCAAATACATGTGACCCCATAGGAGAAAACAGAGTGAAACCTCAAAATGAAAACGGTTACTGCAAACGAACGGTTTAACCTAGAAGAATGAAATTTGGCGAGCCAAGTGGGATTGGTGTACTGATCATTACCTGAAAGTATCATCAAGATTGGGTGAAAAAGTGTTTGCTGAGATTTCAGGCAACTCGTAGTTTTTTGGAAGCTTGGCCACCCCTTTTTATGAAAGTGATTCTCGCCAATCTCTGCTTAGGGCTACATCAACAGCAAACAAACCATAGAGATAGAACTTGAAACTGCTTTATTGTGTCGAGCTTCAAAGAGCTAGCACAAACCATGTTTGATTTAGAGTTATAAATACCTGTGTTTCTATAGGAGAAAACAGAGTGAAACCTCAAAATGAAAACGATTACTGCAAACGAACGGTTTAACCTAAAAGAAGGAAATTTGGCGAGCCAAGTGGGATTGGTGTACTGATCATTACCTGAAAGTATCATCAAGATTGGGTGAAAAAGTGTTTCCTGAGATTTCAGGAAACTTATAGATTTTGGAAGCTTGACAAGCCCTTTCCATGAAAGTGATTCTCGCCAGTCTCTGCTCTGGGCTACATCAACAGCTAACAAACCATAGAGATAGAACTTGAAACTGCTTTATTGTGTCAAGTTTCAAAGAGCTCGCACAAACCGTGTGTGATTTAGAGTTAAAAAATACATGTATCCCTATAGGAGAAAACAGAGTGAAACCTCAAAATGAAAACGGTTACTGCAAACGAACGGTTTAACCTAGGAAAACGAAATTTGGCGAGCCAAGTGGAATTGGTGTGCTGATCATTACGTGAGAGTATCATCAAGATTGGGTGAAAAAGTGTTTGCTGAGATTTCAGGCAACTCGTAGTTTTTTGGAAGCTTGGCAACCCGTTTCCATGAAAGTGATTCTCACCAGTCTCTGCTTAGGGCTACATCAACAGCAAAAAAACCATAGACATAGAACTTGAAACTGCTTTATTGTGTCAAGTTTCAAAGAGCTAGCACAAACCGTGTTTGATTTAGAGTTCCAAATACATGCATCCCTATAGGAGAAAACAGAGTGAAACATCAAAATGAAAATGGTTACTGCAAACGAACGATTTAACCTAGAAGAACGCAATTTGGCAAGCCAAGTGGGATTGGTGTACTGATCATTACCTGAAAGTATCATCAAGATTGGGTGAAAAAGTGTTTGCTGATATTTCAGGCAACTCGTAGTTTTTGGAAGCTTGGCAAGCCCTTTCAATGAAAGTGATTCTCGCCAGTCTCTGCTTAGGGCTACATCAACAGCAAACAAACCATAGAGACAGAACTTGAAACTGCTTTATTGTGTCAAGTTTGAAAGAGCTAGCAAAAACCGTGTTTGGTTTAGAGTTCAAAATACATGTATCCCTATAGGAGAAAACAGTGTGAAACCTCAAAATGAAAACGGTTACTGCAAACGAACGATTTAACCTAGAAGAACGAAATTTGGCGAGCCAAGTGGAATTGGTGTACTGATCATTACCTGAGAGTATCATCAAGATTGGGTGAAAAAGTGTTTGCTGAGATTTCAGGCAACTCGTAGTTTTTTGGAAGCTTGGCAAGCCCTTTTCATGAAAGTGATTCTCGCCAGTCTCTGCTTAGGGCTACATCAACAGCAAACAAACCATAGAGATAGAACTTGAAACTGCTTTATTGTGTCAAGTTTCAAAGAGCTAGCACAAACCGTGTTTGATTTAGAGTTCCAAATACATGCGTACCTATAGGAGAAAACAGAGTGAAACCTCAAAATGAAAACGGTTACTACAAACGAACAATTTAACCTTGAAGAACGAAATTTGGCGAGCCAAGTGGGATTGGTGTACTGATCATTACCTGAAAGTTTCATCAAGATTGGGTGAAAAAGTGTTTGCTGAGATTCAGGCAACTCGTAGTTTTTTGGAAGCTTCACAAGCCCTTTCCATGAAAGTGATTCTCGCCACTCTCTGCTTTGTGCTACATCAACAGCAAACAAACCATAGAGATTGAACTTGAAACTGCTTTATTGTGTGAAGTATCAAAGAGCTAGCACAAACCGTGTTTGATTTAGAGTTCCAAATACATGTATCCCTGTAGGAGAAAACAGAGTGAAACCTCAAAATGAAAACGGTTACTGCAAACGAACGGTTCAACCTAGAAGAACGAAATTTGGCTAGTCAAGTGGGATTGGTGTAATGATCACTAACTGAAAGTATCATCAAGATGGGTGTAAAAGTGTTTGCTGAGATTTCAGAAAACTCGTAGTTTCTTGGAAGCTTGGCAACCCCTTTCCATGAAAGTGATTCTCGCTGGTCTATGCTTAGGGCTACATCAACAGAAAACAAACCATAGTGATAGAACTTGAAACTGCTTTATTGTGTCAAGTTTCAAAGAGCTAGCACAAACCGTGTTTGATTTAGAGTTCCAAATACATGTATCCCTATAGGAGAAAACAGAGTGAAACCACAAAATGAAAACGGTTACTGCAAACGAACGGTTTAAACTAGAAGAACGAAATTTGGCGAGCCAAGTGGGATTGGTGTACTGATCATTACCTGAAAGTATCATCAAGATTGGATGAAAAAGTGTTTGCTGAGATTTCAGGCAACTCGTATTTTTTGGAAGCTTGGCAACCCCTTTCCATGAAAGTGATTCTCGCCAGTCTCTGCTTAGGGCTACATCAACAGCAAACAAACCATAGAGATAGAACTTGAAACTGCTTTATTGTGTCAAGTTTCAAAGAGCTAGCACAAACCGTGTTTGATTTAGAGTTCCAAATACATGTATCCCTATAGGAGAAAAGAGAGTGAAACCTCAAAATGAAAACGGTTACTGCAAACGAACGGTTTAACCTAAAAGAAGGAAATTTGGCGAGCCAAGTGGGATTGGTGTACTGATCATTACCTGAAACTATCATCAAGATTGGGTGAAAAAGTGTTGGCTGAGATTTCAGGCAACTCGTAGTTTTTTGGAAGCTTCGCAAGCCCTTTCCATGAAAGTGATTCTCGCCAGTCTCTGCTTAGGGCTACATCAACAGCAAACAAACCATAGAGACAGAACTTGAAACTTCTTTATTGTGTCAAGTTTCAAAGAGCTAGCAGAAACCGTGTTTGATTTAGAGTTCCAAATACATGTATCCCTATAGGAGAAAACAGAGTGAAACCACAAAATGAAAAAGGTTACT
>NW_027522440.1:0-189236 GCF_052094955.1 Ictidomys tridecemlineatus
GTCTTCAACCTTTGCTCTCTTCAAGATCCTTCTCTACATCAATCTCCAAGTTCTGCAATCTGTAACGGTCCTTCTGCACCCCACTCTCCAACCTCTGCTCTCTGAAACGATCCTTCTGAACCTTAGTCTCCAACCTCTGTTCTCTGTAACAAACCTTCTGCACACCACTCTCCAAACTCTGCACTCTGTAACAGGCCTTCTGCAACCCAGTTTCCAACCTTTTCTCTCTGCAACGATCCTTCTTAACCTCAGTCTCCATCCTCTGCTTTCTGCAACTGTCCTTCTGCACCCCAGTCTTCGTCCTCTGCTCTCTGTAAGAATCCTTCTGCACCCCAGTCTCCAACTGCTCCTTTCTGTAACAGTCCTTCTGCATCTCAGTGTCTAACCTCAGCTCTCTGTAATGAACCTTCAGCACCTCAATCTCCAACCGCTGCTCTCTGTAAAAGGCCTTCTGAATCCCATTCTCCAACCTATGCTTTCTGGATCAGTCGTTTTGCACACCAGTATCCTAACTCTGCTCTCTGTAACAGTCCTTCTGTACAGCAGTCTCAAAACTCTGCTCTCTTTAACAGTCCTTCTGCACCTCAGTCTCCAAACTCTGCTCTCTGTAATGGTCTTTCTGCACCCCAGTCTCCAAACTCTGCTCTCTGTAACAGTCCTTCTATACCGCAGTCTCCAACCTCTTCTCTCTATAAGGGTACTTCTGAACCCCAATTGCCAACCTCTGCTTTCTGAAACCAGTCCTTCTGCACCTGAGACTCCAACCTCTGCTCTCTGTAACAGTCCTTTTAAGCCTCAGTCTGAAACCTCTTCTCTCTGTAACAATCCTTCTGCACCCCAGTCTCAAACATCTGCTCTCTGTAACAGGTCTTCTGCAACTCAGTCTCCAAAGTCTGCTCTCTGCAACAGTCCTTCTGCACCCCAGTCTCCAACCTCTGCTCTCTGTAAGATCTTTCTGAACCCCTTTCTCCAAACTTTGCTCTCTGTAACAGTCATTCTGCACCACAGTCTCCAACCTCATCTCTCTGCAACGGCCCTCCTGCACCCCAGTATCCAACCTCTGTTCTTCGCAGCAGTCCTTCTTCACGCCAAACTACAAACTTTTCTCTCTGTAACAGTCATTCTGCACCCCAGTCTCCAAATTCTACTTTCCGTGTCAGTAATTCTGCACCCCAGTCTAAAACCTCTGCTCTCTGTAACAGTCCTTGTGCACCTCAGTCCCCAAACTCTGCTCTTCGCAATAGTACTTCTGCACCACAGACTCAAAACTCTGCTCTGTGCACAAGTCCTTCTACACACCAGTCTCCACCATCTGCTCTCTGCAACGATCCATCTGCATACCAGTCTCCAAAGTCTGCTCTCTGCAACAGTCCTTCTACACCCCAGTCTCGAACCTCTGCTCTCTGCTACAGTCCTTCTGCACCCCAGTCTCCAACCTCTGGTCTCTTAAACATTTCTTCTGCACCCCAGTCTCCAACCTGTACTCTGTAACTATCCTACTGCACCCCGGTCTCCAAACTCTGCTCTCTGTAGCGATCCTTCTGCACCTCAGTCTCCAACCTCTGTTCTCTGCAACGATCCTTCTGCACCCCAGTCTCCAACGTCTGTTCTCTGCAACAGTCCTTCTGACCCCAGTGTCCAGGCTCTGCTCTCTGTAACATCCTTCTGCACCCCAGTTTCCAAACTCTGCTCTCTGTGAAATTCCTTCTGCACCCCAGTCTCCACCCTCTTCTCTTTGTAACCGTACTTCTGCAACGCACTCTCCAATCTCTGCTCACTGCAACATTTCTTCCGCACCCAATTCTCCAAACTGTGCTCTCTGTAACGGTCTTTCTGACCCCAGTCTCCAACCTCTGCTCTCTGTAACGATCTTTCTGCACCTCAGTCTCCAACCCCTGCTTTCTTTATTTTTTTTATTGGTTGTTCAAAACATTACAGAGCTCAAGACATATCATCTTTCATACATTTGACTTAATTGGGTTTTGAACTCCCCAAATACATAATACAGACTCACTTCTGTTACATACTCACATTTTTACATAATGGCATATTAGTGACTGTTGTATTCTGCTACCTTTCCTATCCCCTACTATCCCCCCTCCCCTCCCCTCCCCTCCCAACATCCCTCTCTACCTCCTCTGCTGTTGTTCAATTCTCTCCAACCCCTGCTTTCTGAAACGATCTCTCTGCACCACAGTTTCCAACCTCTGCACTCTGTAACAGACCTTCTACAACTAGTCTCAAAACTCTTCTCTCTGTACCAATCCTTCTGCACCTCAATCTGCCACCTCTGATCTCGGTAACAGCTCTTCTGCACCCCAGTCTCGAATCTCTGCTCTTTGTAACAGTCTTTCTGCACCCCAGTCTCTAACATCTTTTCTCTGCAATGATACTTCTGTACCTCAGTCTCAAATCTCTGCTCTCTGCAACAGTCCTTCTGCACCCCAGTCTCCAGACTCTGCTCTTTGTAAAATCCTTTTCCATCCCTTTCTCCAACCTCTCCTCTCTGTAACAGTCTTTCTGCACCCCAGTATCCAACCTCTGCTCTCTGTAATTGTCCTTCTGCACCTCAGTCTCCAACCTTTGCCCTCTGTAATGGTCCTTCCGCACCCTAGTCTTCAACATCTGCTCTCTACAACAATCCTTCTGCACCAAAGTCTCCAAACTCTGCTCTCTATAACGGTCCTTCTGCACCCCAAATGCCAACCTGTGCTTTCTGTAACAGTCCTGCACCTCAGATTCCAAACTCTGCTCTCTGTAACAGTCCTTCTAAGCCTCAGTCTGAAACCTCTGCTGTCTGCAATAATCCTTCTGCACCCCAGTCTCCAAACTGTACTATCTGTAACAATCCTTCTGCACCCCAGTCTTCAACCTCTGCTCTCTGTAACAGGTCTTCTGCACACCAGTCTCCAGACTCTGCTCTCTGTAACAGGCCTTCTGCTCCCCAGTTTCCATTCTCTTCTCTCTGCAACTATTCTTCTGCACCTCAGTCTCCAACCTCTGCTCTCTGCAAAAGTCCTTCTAAACCGCAGTCTCCCACCTCTGTTCTCTACAATGATCCTTCTGCATCCCAGTCTCCAACAACTGCTCTCTGCAACAGTCCTTCTGCACCCCAGTCTACAACCTCTGCTCTCTGCTACAGTACTTTTGCACCCCAGTCTTCAACCTCTGCTCTCTGCAACATTTCTTCTACACCCAAGTCTCAAACCCGTGCACTCTGTAACTGTCCTGCTGCAACCCAGTCTCCACCCTCTGTTCTCTGTAGCGATCCTTCTGCACCTCATTCTCCACCTCTGCTCTCTTCAACGATCCTTCTGCACCCCAGTCTCCATTCGCTTCTCTCTGTAAGAATTCTTTTGCACCCCAGTCTCCAAACTCTCCTCTCTGTAAAAGTCAATCTTCACCTCAGTCTCCATGTTCTGCAATCTGTAACAGTCCTTCTGCACCCCAGTCTCAAACCTTTGCACTCAGAAATGATCTTTCTGCACCTCAGTCTCCAAACTCTGCTCTCTTTAATAGTCCTTCTGCACCCCAGTCTCCAACATCTGCACTCTGCAACGATTCTTTTTCTCCCCAGGGTCTAACCTCTGCTCTCTGCAACGGTCCTTCTACTTCCCAGTTTCCAAAATCTGCTCTCTGTAACAGTCCTTCTGCACCTTAGTCTCCTAACTCTGTTCTCTGAAACAGTCCTTCTGAACCCCTGTCTCCAACCTCTGCTCTTAGTAACAGTTCTTCTGCACCCCAATCTCCAAACTCTGCTCTCTGTACTACTCCTTCCGCACCCCAGTCTCTACCCTCTACTCTCTTTAAAAGTCCTTCTGCACCTAAGTCTCCAACCTCAGGTATCTGTAAGATTCCTTCTGCAACCCATTCTCCAAACGCTGCTCTTTGTAAAAGTGTTCTGCATTCCAGGCTCCAAACACTGCTCTCTGTAAAAAGCCTTCTGCACCCCAGTCTTCAACCTCTGCTCTCTGTAACAGGTCTTCTGCACGCCAGTCTCCAGGCTCTGCTCTCTGTAACAGTCATTCTGCACCCCATGATCCAACATCTGCTCTCTGAAACAGTCCTTCTGCACCTCAGTCTGAAAAATCGGCTCTCATCAAAAATCCTTCTGCACCCGAGTTTCCAAACTTTGCTCTCTGTAACAGTCTTTCTGAACCTCAGTCTATAAAATGCTCTCTTTAATATCCTTCTGCAACCAAGTCACGAAATTGTGCTATCTTTAACAGTCCTTCTGCACCTCAGTCTACAAACTCTGCTCTCTGTAACAGGCCTTCTGGACCCAGTCTCCAACCTCTTCTCTCTGGAAGGATCTCTATTAACCTAAGTCTCCAACCTCTGCTCTGTGCAACAGTCCTTCTGCACCCCAGTCTCCAACCTCTGCTGTCTGTAACAATCCTTCTGCACCTGAGTCTCCAACCCCTGCTCTCTGCAACGCTTCTTCTGCACCCCAGTCTCCACACTCGGTTCTCTACAACAGTCCTTCTGCACCCCAGTCTCCAACCTCTGCTCTCTGCAACAGTCCTTCTACACCCCAGTCTCCAACCTCTTCTCTCTGCTACAGTACTTCTGCACCCCAGTCTTCAACATCTGCTCTCTGTATCAGTCCTTTTGCACCTCAGTCTCGAACCTCTTCTCTCTGCAGCAGTCCTTTTACTCCCCAGTAACCAAAATCTGCTCTGTGTAACGATCCTTCTGCACCTTAGTTTCCAACCTCTGTTCTCTGCAACGATCCTCCTGCACCCCAGTCTCCAAATCTGATCTCTGTATCAGTCCTTCTGCCACACCGTCTCCAAACTCTGCTCTCTGTAACGAACCTTTTGCACCTCATATCCAAATTCTGCTCTGTGTAAAAGTCCTTCTGCACCTCAGTCTCCAACCTCTTCTCTCTTTAACAGTCTTTCTGCAAACCAGTCTCCAACATCTGCTCTCTGCAACAATCTTTCTTCTCCCCAGGCTCCAATCTCTGCTCACAGCAACAGTCCTTATACACCCCAGTTTCCAAACTCTGCTCTCTCTAACACTCCCTCTGCACCCCAGTCTCCACCCTCTACTCTCTGTAAAAGTCCTTCTGCCACCTCCTTCTCCAACCTCTGTTCTCTGTAAGATCTTTCTGCCACGCATTCTCCTAATGCTGCTCTCTGTAACAGTCCTTCTGCTTCCCAGTCTCCAAACTCTGGTCTCTTTAACAGGCCTTGTGCACCCCAGTCTTCAACCTCTGCTCTCTGTAAGTGGCCTTCTGCACCCCAGTCTTCAACCTGTGCTCTCTGCAACGATTCTTCTGCACCCCGGTCTCAAAACTCTGCTCTCTGCAACAGTCCTTCTGCATCCCAGGATCCAACATCTGCTCTCTACAACAGTCCTTCTGCACCTAAGTCTGAAAACTCTGCTCTCTGCCAAAATCCTTCTGCACCCCAGTTTCCAACCTTTGCTCTCTGTAATAGTTTTTCTGAACCTTAGTCTCCAAAATGCTCTCTGTAAGATCTTTGTGCAACCCAGTCTCGAAATTGTGCTATCTGTAACATTCCTTCTGCACCCCAGTCTACAATCTCTGCACTCTGTAACAGGCCTTCTGCACCCCAGTTTTCAACCTCTTCTCTCTGCATCGATCCTTTTTCACCTCAGTCTCCAAACTCTGCTCTCTGCAACAGTCCTTCTGGACCCAAGTCTCCAACCTCTGCTCTGTGTAAAAATTCTTCTGCACCCCGGTCTCCAAATTTTGCTCTCTGTAAAAGTCCTTCTCTACTGCAGTCTTCAAACTCTGCTCCCTATAAGGGTCCTTCTGAACCCCAGTATCCAACCTCTGCTTTGTGTATCAGTTCTTCTGCACCCAAGTCTCAAACCTCTGCTCTCTCTATCAGTCCTTTTGCACCTCAGTCTCCAACCTCTGTTCTCTGCAGCAGTATTTTTACACCCCAGGAACAAAACTCTGCTCTGTGTAACTACCCTTCTGCACCATAGTTTCCAACCTCTGCTCTGTGCAACGATCTTTCTGCACCCCAGTATCCAAACTCTGTTCGCTGTATCAGTCCATCTGCACCACAGTCTCCAAACTCTGCTCTCTGCATCAGTCCTTATGCACCCAAGTCTCAAAACTCTGCTCTCTGAAACATTTCTTCTGCACCCCAGTCTCCAACCTGTACTCTGCGTAACTGTCCTTCTGCAACTCAGTCTCCAACCTCTGCTCTCTGTCACAGTCCTTCTGCACCCCAGTCTCTAACATCTGCTCTCTGGAACAATCCTTCTTCTACCCAGCCTCGAAATTCTGCTCTCTGTAAAAGTTTTTTGTATCGCAGTCTCCAAACTCTTCTCTTTGTAACGGTCTATCTGCACCCCAATTGCCAACCTCTGCTTTCTATATAAGTCCTTTTGCACCTCAGACTCCAACCTCTCCTCTCTGTAACAGTCCTTCTAAGCCTCAATATGAAACTTCTGCACACTACATCGATCCTTCTACACCCCAGTCTCCAAACTGTGCTATCTCTAACAATCCTTCTGCACCCAAGTCTCCAAACTCTGCTCTCTGTAACAGTCCTTCTGCACCTCAGTCTCCAACCTCATCACTCTGTAATGGACCTTCTGCTCCCCAATCTCCAACCTCTGCTCTCTGCAAGGATCATTGTGCATCCCAGTCTCCAACGTCTGCTCTCTGCAACAGTCATTCTGCAACCCAGTCTCCAACCTCTGCTCTCGGTAACAGTTCTTCTGCACCCCAATCTCAAAATTCTGCTCTCTGTAACACTCATTCTGCACCCCAGTTTCCACACATTGATCTCTTTTACAATCCTTCTGGACCTCAGTCTCAAACCTCTGCTCTCTGTATCAGTTCTCCTGCACCTCCGTCTCCAAATTTGTTCTTTGCAATAGTCCTTCTGCACCCCAGTGCTAACCTCTGCTCTCTGCAACATTTCTTCTGCTCCCCAGTCTCTGAACTGTGCTTTCTGTAACATTGTTTTTGACCCCAGTCTGCAACCTCTGCTCTCTGTAAAGATCCTTTTGCACCTCAGGTTCCAACGTCTGCTCTCTGCAACGATCCTTCTGCACCCCAGTTCCCAACCTCTTCTCTCTGTAACATTACTTCTTCACCTCAGTCGCCAACATCTCCTCTCTGTACCAATCCTTCTGCACCTCAGTCTCCAAACTCTGCTCTCTGTAATAGGCCTTCTACACCCCAGTCTCCAAACTCTGCTCTCTGTAACAGTTCTTCGGCACCACAGTCTCGAACCTCTGCTCTCTGTAGCAGTCCTTCTGCACCCGAGTCTCCAACCTCTGCTCTCTGTAACAATCCTTCTGCACCCCAGTCTCCAACCTCTGCTCTCTATACAGTTCTTCTGCACCCCAGTCTCCAAACTTTGCTGTCTGTATCACTCCTTCTGCACCAAAGTCTCCATCCTCCGCTCTCTGTAAGAATCCTTCTGCACCACAGTCTCCAACCTCTGCTCTCTGTAAAAGTCTTTCTGCACCTCAGTCTCCAAACTCTGCACTCACTAACGGTTTTTCTGCACCCCAGTCTCTAACCTCTGCTCTCTTAACGATCCATCTGCAACTCAGTCTCCAACCTCTGCTCTATGTAACAGTCCTTCTGCACCCTAGTCTCCAACATCTGCTCTTTGAAAGGATCCTTCTTCTACCCAGTCTCCAACCTCTGCTCTCTGTAACAGTCCTTTTGTATCGCAGTCTCCAACCTCTTCATTTTGTAATGGTCCTTCTGCTCCCCAATTGCCAGCCTCTGCTTTCTTTAACAGTCTTTCTGCACCCCAGTCTCCATACTCTGCTCTCTGGAAGATTATTTTTCATCCTAGTTTCCAAACTCTGCTCTTTGTAGCAGTTTTTCTACACCCCAGTATCCAAACTATGCTCTCTTTAAAAGTCCTTCTGCAACTCTGTCTCCAAACTTTGCTGTAATGGTTTTTCTGCACCCCAGTCTCCAACCTCTGCTCTCTGTAACAATCCTTCTGGACTTCATTCTCTAACGTCTGCTCTCTGTAACAGTCCTTCTCTACCCTAGTCTCCAACATCTGTTCTCTGCAATGGTCCTTCTGCACCCCAGTCTCCAAACTCTGCTCTCTGTAACAGTCCTTCTGTACCGCAATCTCCAACCTCTTCTTTCTGTAATGGTTCTTCTACACGCGAATTGCCAACCTCTGCTTTCTGGAAAAGTCCTACTGAGCCTCAGATTCAAAACTCTGCTCTCTGTAACAGTCCTTCTAAGCCTCAGTGTGAAACCTCTGCTCTCTTCAACTATCCTTCTGCACCCCAGTCTCCAAACTCTTCTATCTGTAAAAGTCCTTCTACACCCCTGTCTCCAACCTCTGTTCTCTGTAAATGGTCTTCTGCACCCCAGTCTCAAACTCTTCTCTCTGTAACAGGCCTTCTGAACCCCAGTCTCCAACCTCTTCTCTCTGCAAAGATCCTACTGCACCTCAGGTTCCAAACTCTGCTCTCTGTAACAATCCTTCTGCAACTCAGTCTCCAACCTCTGCTCTCTGTGACAGTCCTTCTGTACCCCAGTCTCCAACAACTGCAATCTGCAGCGATTCTTTTTCTACCCAGTCTCCAAACTCTGCTCCCTGTAACAGTCCTTTTGTATTGCAGTCTCCAACCTCTTCTCTTTATAACGGTTCTTCTGCTCCCCAATTGCCAACCCCTGCTTTCTGAAAAAGTCTTTCTGGACCCCAGTCTCTAACCTCTTCTCTCTGCAACGATCCTTCTGCACCTCAGTCTCTAAACTCTGCTCTCTGCAACAGTCCTTCTGCACCTCAGTCTCCAGACTCTGCAATCTGTAAGATCCATTTGCATCCCAGTCTCTAACATCTGCTCTCTGTAACAGTCCTTCTGCACCACAGTATCCAACATCTGCTCTCTGAAAAATTCCTTCTGCACATCAGTCTCCAACCTTTGCTCTTTGTAATGGTCCTTCTGCACCCCAGTATTCAAACTCTGCTCTCTGTAACAATCCTTCTGCACCTCAGTCTTATACCTCTGCTCTCTGTAACAGTCCTTCTGCACCCCAGTCTCCAACATCTGCTCTGTGCAACGGTCCTTCTGCACACCAGTATCCAAACTCTGCTCTCTGTAACAGACCTTCTGCACCTCAGACTCCAAACTCTGCTCTCTGTAACAGTCCTTCTAAGCCTCAGTCTGAAACCTCTGATCTTTACAACCATCCTTATTCACCCCAGTCTTCAACTTCTGCTCTCTGTAACAGTCCTTCTGCACCTCAGTCTCTAATGTCTGCTCTCGGCAACAGTCCTTCTGCACCACAATCTCCAAGCTCTTCTTTCTGCAACAGTCCTTCTACACTCCAGTCTCCAACCACTGCTCTCTGCAAGGATCCTTTTGCATCCTTGTCTCCAACTTCTGCTCTCTGCAACTGTCCTTCTGCACTTCATTCTCCAAACTCTGGTCTCCGCTACAGTCCTTCTTCACCCAAGCCTCAAAACTCTGCTCTCTGCAACATTTCTTCTGAACCCCAGTCTCCAACCTGTGCTCTCTGTAACTGTCCTGCTGCACCCCAGTCTCCAAACTTTGCTCTCTGTAGCTATCCTTCTGCACCTCAGTCTTCAACCTTTGCTCTCTTCAAGATCCTTCTCTACCTCAATCTCCAAGTTCTGCAATCTGTAACGGTCCTTCTGCACCCCACTCTCCAAACTCTGCTCTCTGAAACGATCCTTCTGAACCTTAGTCTCCAACCTCTGTTCTCTGTAACAAACCTTCTGCACACCACTCTCCAAACTCTGCACTCTGTAACAGGCCTTCTGCAACCCAGTTTCCAACCTTTTCTCTCTGCAACGATCCTTCTTAACCTCAGTCTCCATCCTCTGCTTTCTGCAACTGTCCTTCTGCACCCCAGTCTTCGTCCTCTGCTCTCTGTAAGAATCCTTCTGCACCCCAGTCTCCAACTGCTCCTTTCGGTAACAGTCCTTCTGCATCTCAGTGTCTAACCTCAGCTCTCTGTAATGAACCTTCAGCACCTCAATCTCCAACCGCTGCTCTCTGTAAAAGGCCTTCTGAACCCCATTCTCCAACCTATGCTTTCTGGATCAGTCGTTTTGCACACCAGTATCCTAACTCTGCTCTCTGTAACAGTCCTTCTGTACAGAAGTCTCAAAACTCTGCTCTCTGTAACAGTCCTTCTGCACCTCAGTCTCCAACGTCAGCTTTCTGTATCATTTCTTCTGCACCCCAGTCTTCAATCTCTGCTCTCAGTAAGAGTCCTTCTGCAACCCAGTCTCCAACTTCTGCTCCCTGCAACATTTCTTCTGCACCCCAGTCTCCATCGGTGCTCTCTGTAACCCCCCTTCTGCACCCCAGTCTCCAAACTCTCCTCTCTGTAACGATCTTTCTGCACCACAGTCTGAAACCTCTGCTCTCTGCAATGATCCTTCTGCACCCCAGTCTCCAACCTATGCTCTCTGTAACAATCCTTCTGCACCTCAGTCTCCATTCTCTGCTATCTGTAACAATCCATCAGCACACAAGTCTCCAAACTCTGTTTTCTGTAACAGGTCTTCTGCACCACAGTCTCCAAACTCTGCTCTCGGTAACAGGCCTAATGCACCCCAGTCTCCAACCTCTTCTCTCTGCAATGATTCTTCTCAACCTCAGTCTCCAACCACTGCTCTCTGCAACAGTCCTTCTGCACCCAGTCTCCAACCTCTGCTCTCTGCAAGATCCTTCTTTACACCGGTCTCCAAACTTTGCTCTCTATAACAGTACTACTGCACCTCAGTCTCCAAACTCTGCTCTCTGCTACGGTCCTTCTGCACCCCATTATCCAACCTCTGTTCTCTGCAACAGTTCTTCTGCACCCCAGGCTCCAAATTCTGGTCTCTGTAACAGTTTTTCTGTACCGCAGTCTCCAACCTCTGCTGTCTGTAACGTTCCTTCTGCACCCCAGTCTCCAAACTCTACTTTCCACATCAGTTATTCTGCACCCCAGTTTCAAAACTCTGCTCTGTGTAACAGTCCTTCTGCACCTCACTCTCCAACCTCTGCTCTTTTCAACAGTTCTTCTGCACCCCAGTCTCCAACCTTTGCTCTTTGTAAGATCCTCCTTCACCCCGGTCTCCAAAGTTTGCTCTCTATAACAGTCCTTCTGCAACTCAGTCTCCAACTTCTGCCCTATGCAACATTCCTTCTGCACCCCAGTCTCCAACCTCTGTTCTCAGCAAAAGTCTTTCTACACCCCAGGCTCCAAACTCTGCTCTCTGTACCAATCCTTCTGTACCGCAGTCTCCAACCTCTGCTGTCTGTAACGGTCCTTCTGCACCCGAGACTCCAAACTCAACTTTCCATATCAGTTATTCTGCACCCCAGTCTCCAACCTCTGCTCTCCTAGAAGTCCTTCTGCACGTCAGTCTCCAAACTCTGCTCTCTGCAACAGTCCTTCTGCACCCCAGTCTCCAAGCTCTTCTCTCTGCAAAAGTCCTTCTACACCCCAGTCTCCAAACTCTGCTCTCTGCAACGATCCTACTGCACCCCAGTCTCCAACATCTGCTCTCCGCTACAGTCCTTCTTCACCCCAGTCTCAAACATCTGCTCTCTGCAACATTTCTTCTGCACCCCAGTCTCCAACCAGTGCTCTCTGCAACTGTCCTTCTGTACCCCAGTCTCCAACCTCTGCTCTCTGTAAGAGTCCTTCTGCACTTCAGTCTCCAATCTCTGCTCTCTGTAACAATTCTTCTGCACCTCAGTCTCCATTTTCTGCTATCTGTAACAATCCAACAGCACACAAGTCTCTAAACTCTGTTCTCTGTAACAGGTCTTCTGCACAACAGTCTCCAAACTCTGCTCTCTGTAACAGGCCTAATGCACCCCAGTCTCCAACCTCTTCTCTCTGCAATGATTCTTCTTCACCTCAGTCTCCAACCACTGCTCTCTGCAACAGTCCTTCTGCACCCAGTCTCCAACCTCTGCTCTCTGTAAGATCCTTCTTCACACCAGTCTCCAAACTTTGCTCTTTATAACAGTCTTTCTGCACCTCAGTCTCCAACCACTGCTCTCTGCTATGGTCCTTTTGCACCCCAGTATCCAACCTCTGTTCTCTGCAACAGTCCTTCTGCACCCCAGGCTCCAAACTCTGCTCTCTGTAACAGTTCTTCTGTACCACAGTCTCCAACCTCTGCTGTCTGTAACGTTCCTTCTGCAACCCAGTCTCCAAAATCTACTTTCCATATTAGTTATTCTGCACCCCAGTCTCCAAACTCTGCTCTCTGTAACAGTCCTTCTGCACCTCACTCTCCATCCTCTGCTCTTTTCAACAGTTCTTCTGCACCCCAGTCTCCAACCTCTGCTCTCTGTAAGATCCTTCTTAACCCCGGTCTCCAAACATTGCTCTCTATAACACTCATTCTGAACCTCAGTCTCCAACTTCTGCTCTATGCAACATTCCTTCTGCACCCCAGTCTCCAACCTCTGCTCTCCGTAAAAGTTCTTCTGCACCTCAGTCTCCAAACTCTGCTCTTTGCAACAGTCCTTCTGCACCCCAGTCTCCAACCTCTGCTCTCTGCAAAAGTCCTTCTACACCCCAGTCTTCAAACTCTGCTCTCTGCAACGATCCTACTGCACCCCAGTCTCCAACCTCTTCTCTCCGCTACAGTCCTTCTTCACCCCAGTCTCAAACCTCTGTGCTCTGCAACATTTCTTCTGCACCCCAGTCTCCAACCAGTGCTCTCTGCAACTGTCCTGCTGCACCCCAGTCTCCAACCTCTGCTCTCTGTAGCGATTCTTATGCATCGAAGTCTCCAACCTCTGCTCTCTGCAACAGTCCTTCTGCACCCCAGTCTCCAAGCTCTGCTCTCTGTAACAGTCCTTCTGCACATCAGTGTCCAAACTCTGCTCTCTGTAAAAATTCTTGTTCACCTCAGTCTAAAAACTCTGTTCTCTGTAACGGCCTTCTGCACCCCAGTCTTCAAACTCTGCTCTCTGTAACGATCTTTCTGCACCTCAGTCTCCAAACTCTGCTCTCTGTAACAGACCTTCTGCACCCCATTCTCCAACATCTGCTCTCTGTAACAGTTCTGCTGGTCACCAATCTACAAACTCTGCTCTCTGTAACACTCCTTCTGCACCACAGTCTCCATCCTCTGCTCTCTGTAACACTCCTTCTGCACCACAGTCTCCATCCTCTGCTCTCTGTAAGAATCCTTCTGAACCCAGTCTCCAACCGCTCCTCTCTGTAACAGTCCTACTGCACCTCAGTCTCCAACCTCTGCTCTCTGTAATTAACCTTCAGCACCTCAGAATCCAACCACTGCTCTCTGTAACAGTCCTTCTGAACCCCATTCTCCAACCTATGCTTTCTGGATCAGTCCTTTTGCAAACCAGTATTTTACGTCTGCTCCCTGTAACAATTCTTCTGCACCTGAGTCTCCAAACTCTGCTCTGTGAAACAGTCCGTCTGCACCCCAGTCTCCAAACTCTGTTCTCTGCAACAGTCCTTCTGCACCCGAGTTACCAAAATCTGCTCTCTGCAACAGTCCCTCTGTGCCCCAGTCTCCAAGATCTGCTTTCTAAAACAGTTCTTCTGCACCTCAGTCTCAAAACCCTGCTCTCTGCAACGACCCTTCTGCACCCCAGTCTCCAACCTCTGCTCTCTGTAATAGTCCTTCAGCACCTCAGTGTCCAAACTCTGCTCTCTGATAAATTCTTCTGCAACGCAGTCTTTAAACTCTGCACTCTGGAACAGTCCTTCGTCACAACAGTCTCCAACCTCTGCTCTCTGTAACAGACATTATGCACCCCAGTCTTTAACCTCTTCTCTCTGCAACGATTCTTCTCAACCCCAGTCTCCAACATCTGATCTCTGCAACACTTTTTTCGAACCCCAGTCTCCAAACTCTGCTCTCTGTAAGATCCATCTGAAACCCAGTCTCCAAACTCTACTCTCTGTAACAGTTCTTCTGCACCCCAGTCTCCAAACTCTGCTCTCTCTAACAGTCCTTCTGCACCTCAGTCTCCAACCTCTGTTCTGTGTAACAGTCCTTCTGCACCCCAGGTTCTAAAATCTGCTCTCTTGAACGATCCTTCTGGAACCTAGTCTCTAATGTCTGCTCTTTGCAACAGTCCTTCTGCACCACAGTCTCCAACCTCTGCTCTCTGTAAGATCTTTCTGCACTCCAGTTTCCAAACTCTGCTCTCTGTTACATTCCTTCTCCACCCCATTCTCCATCCTCTGTCCTCTGCAACAGTTTTTCTGCTCCCCAGAATCCGAGATCTGCTCTCTGTAACAGTCCTTCTGTACCGCAGTCTCCAACCTCTGCACTTTGTAATGATCCTTCTACACCCCAGTCTCCATCTCTGCTTTCTGTATCAGTCTGTCTGAACCCCAGTCTCCAACCTCTGTTCTCTGTATCTATTCTTCTGCACCTTAGTCTCTAACCTGTGCTCTATGTAAGAGTCTTTCTGCACCCCAGTCTCCAACCTCTGCTCTCGGTAACAACCTATACCGCAGTCTCCAAACTCTGCTCTCTGTAATGGTCCTTCTGCAGCCCAATTTCGAAACTCTGCTTTCTGTAACAGTCTTTCTGCACCTGAGTCTCTAAACTCTCCTCTCTGTAACAGTCCTTCTACACTTCAATCCCCAACCTCTGCTTGCTGTTACAGTCCAACTGCACCTCAGTCTTCAACCTCTGCTCTCTGTAAGATCCTTCAGCAACCCAGGCTCCAAACACTGCTCTGTATAAGTCATTCTGCACCCCAGTCTCCAACCTCTTTCTCTGTAACTGGCCTTCTGCACGCCAGTCTCCAAACTCTGCTCTCTGCAACGATACTTCTGCACCCCAGTCTACAAACTCTGCTCTTTGCAATGATCCTACTGCACCCCAGTCTCCAAACTCTGATCTCTACAATAGTCCTTCTGCACCTCAGTCTCCAAATTCTGCTCTCTGTAAGATCCTTCTGTACCCCTTTCTTCTAGCTCTGCTATATGTAACAGGACTTCTGCACCTCAGTCTTCAATCTCTGCTCTTTGCAACAGTGCTTCTGCACCACAGTCTCCAAACTCTGCTCTCTGTACGATCCTTCTGCACCTGAGTGTCCAACCTGTTCTCCAGTTTCCAAATTCTTCTCTCTGTAACATTCCTTCTTCACCCCAGTATTTAACCTCTGCTTTCTGCAAGTGTTCTGAGGCACCCCAGTCTCCAAACTCTGCCCTCTGCAACAGTCCTTCTGCTCCCCAGTCTCCAACATCTGCTCTCTGTAACGGTACTTTTTAACCCCAGTCTCAAACCTCTGCTCTCTGTATGTATCCTTCTGCACATAAGTCTCCAACCTGTTATCTCTGTAACATTCCTTCTGCAACCCAGTCTCCAAACTCTGCTCTCTGTAAAAGGTTTTCAATACCGCAGTCACCAAACTCTGGTCTCTGTAACGGTCCTTCTGCACCCCAATTTCCAACCTCTGCTTTCTGTCACAGTCCTTCTGCACCTCAGTCTATAAACTCTTCTCTCTGTAACAGTCCTTCTACACCTCAGTCTCCAACCTCTGCTCACTGTAACAGTCCTTCTGCACCTCAGTCTGACACCTCTGCTCTCTGCACGATCCTTTTGCACCCCAGCCTCCAAACACTGCTCTCTGTAACAGTCCACATGCACCTCAGTCTCCAACCTCTCCTCTCTGTAACAGGCCTTCTGCAAGCCAGTCTCCAAACTCTTCTCTCTGTAGCAGGCCTTCTGCACCCCAGTCTCTAAAATCTGCTCTCAGCAATGATCCAACTACACCCAACTCTCCAACTTCTCATCTGTGCAACAGTCCTTCTGCACCTCAGTCTCCAAATTCTGCTCTCTGTAAGATGCTTCTGCACCCCTGTATCCAACCTCTGCTCTTTGTGACAGTCCTTCTGCACCTCAGTCTCTTAACTCTTCTCTCTCTAACAGTCCTTCTGCACCTTAGTCTCCAAACTCTGCTCTCCATAAGATCCTTTTGAAACTAAGTATTTAAACTCTGCACTCTGTAAGAGTGCTTCTGCACAAAAGTCTCCAACCTCTTCTCTATGCAACTATGCTTCTCCACCCCTGTCTCCAACATCTGCTCTCTGCAACAGTCCTGCCGCACAACACTCTCCAAACTCTTCTCTCTGTAACAGTCCTTCTTCACCCCAGTCTCCAAACTCTGCTGTCTGCAACGATCCTTCTGGACCCCACTCTCCAATGTCTGCTCTCTGCAACAGTTCTTCTGCACCACAGTCTCCAACCTCTGCTCTCTGTAAGATCTATCAGCACTCCAGTCTCCAAACTCTGCTCTCTGTAACATTCCTTCTCCACCCCAGTCTCCAAACTCTGTTCTCTGCAACAGTCCTTCTGCTCCCCAGTCTCGAACTTCTGCTCTCTATAACAGTCCTTCTGTACTGCAGTCTCCAACCTCTGCTCTTCATAACGGTCGTTCTACATCCCAGTCTCCAAACTCTGCTTTCTGTATCAGTCTGTCTGAAACCCAGTCTCCAACGTCTGTTCTCTGTATCTATCTTTCTGCACCTCAGTCTCCAACCTGTGCTCTTTGTAAGAGTCCTTCTGCACCCCAGTCTCTAACATCTGTTCTGGATAACAGTCCTATACCACAGTCTCCAAAATCTGCTCTCTGTAAAAGTCTTTCTACACCCCAATTTCAAAACTCTGCTTCCTGTAACAGTCCTTTTGCACCTGAGTCTCCAAACTCTGCTCTCTGTAACAGTCCTTCTACACCGCAGTCTTCAAACTCTGCTTTCTGTATCAGTCTTTCTGAACCCCAGTCTCCAACCTCTGTTCTCTGTATCTATCCTTCTGCACCTCAGTCTCCAACATCATCTCTATGCAACAGTCCTTCTATACTGCAGTCTTCAAACTCTGCTCTCTGTAAAGGTCTTTCTGCAGCACATACTCCAAACTCTGCTTTCTGCATCAATCCTTCTGCACCCTAGTCTCCAAATTCTGCTCTCTCTAAGAGTCTTTCTGCACCTCAGTATTCAACCTCTGCTCTCTGTAACAGTCCTTCTGCACCCCATTCTCCGAACTCTGCTCTCTGCAACAGTCCTTCTGCACCCCAGTCTCCAAAGTCTTTTCTCGGCAACAGTCCTTCTGGAACCCAGTCTGCAAACTCTGCTCTCTGTAACAATCCTTCTGCCCCTCAGTCTCCAACCTCTGCTCTATGTAACAAGAATTTTGCACGTCATTCTCCAACCTCTGCTCTCCGCAACAGTCCTTCTGCACTCCAGTCTCCAAACTCTGCTCTCTTCAAAAGTCCTCCTGTACCAAAGTATCCAACCTCTGCTCTCTGTAAGATCCTTCTGCACTCCAGTATCCAAACTCTGCTCTCTGTAACATTTCTTCTCCACCCAATTCTTTAACCTCTGCTTTCTGCAAATGTCCTGCAACACCCCAGTCTCCAACCTCTGTCCTATGCAACAGTCTTTCAGCTCCCCAGTCTCCAACCTCTGCTCTCTGGAACAGTCCTTCTACACCCAGTCTCCAAACTCTGCTCTCTATAACAATCCTTCTGCACCTCAGTCTCCAAACTCTTTTCTCTGCAACTGTCCTTCTGCACCTCAGTCTCCAAACTCCACTCTCTGTAACAGTCCTTCTGCACTTTACTCTCCAACCTCTGCTCTCTGCAACAGTCCTTCTGCACCCCAGTATTTAACCTCTGCTGTCTGTAACAATCCTTATGTACCGTAGTCTCCAAACTCTGCTCTCGGTAACGGTCCTTCTGTACCCCAGTCTCCAAACTCTGCTATCTGTATCTGTCTTTCTGAACCCCAGTCTCAAACCTCTGCTATCTGTTACACTGTTTCTATACCACAGTCTTTAAACTCTGGTCTTTCTTACGGTCCTTTTGCACCCCAATTTCCAACCACTTCTTTCTGTAACAGTCTTTCTGCACCTCAGTCTCCAAACTCTGCTCTCTGTAACAGTCTTTCTACACCTCAGTCTCCAAACTCTGCTCTCTGTAACAGTCCATCTGCACCTCAGTTTGACACCTCTGCTCTCTGAACGATCCTTCTGCACCCCAGTCTCCAACCACTGCTCTCTGTAACAGTCCACCTGCACCTCAGTCTTCAACCTCTGCTCTCTGTAAGATCCTTCAGGAACTCAGTCTCCAAACTCTGCTCTCTATAACAGTCCTTCTGCACCCAAGTCTCCAACCACTTTTCTTTGTAACAGGACTTCTGCACCCCAGTCTCCAAACTCTTTTCTCTATAACAATCCTTCTGTACCTCAGTCTCAAAAGTATGTTCTCTGCAACGGTCCTTCTGCACCTCATTCTCAAACCTCTACTCTCTGTAACAGTCATTCTGCACTTCACTCTCCAAACTCTGCTCTCTGTAGGATCCTACTAAAACTGAGTCTCAAACCTCTGCTCTGTGTATCTATCCTTCTTCACCTCAGTCTCCAAACTCTGCTCTCTGTAATAGTCCATCTAAACCTCAGTCTGACACCTTTGCTCTCTGCACGATCCTTCTGCACCCCAGTCTCCGAGCACTGCTCTCTGTAACAGTCCTTCTGCACCCAGTCTCCAAACTCTGCTCTCTATAACAATCCTACTGCACCTCAGTCTCCAAATTCTTCTCTCTGTAAGATGCTTCTACACACCTGTATCCAACCTTTGCTCTCTGTAACAGTCCTTCTGCACCCGAGTCTCCAACCTCTGCTCTCTGTAACAGGACTTTTCCACACTAGTCTAAAACCTCTGCTCTCTACAACAGTCTTTCTGCACACTAGTTACCAACATCTGCTCTCTGAAACAGTCCTTCTGCACCTCAGTCTTAAAACTCTGCTCTCTGCAACGACCCTACTGCACCCCAGTCTTCAACCTCTGCTCTCTTCAACGATCCTTCTGCACCCCAGTCTCCAACCTCTCCTCTCTGCAATGATCCTACTGCACCCCAGTCTCCAACCTCTGATCTTTGCAACTCTGGCTCCAACTTCTGTTCTATTTAAGATCTTCTCCACCCCTGTCTCCAAGCTCTGCTTATTGCAACGATCCTTCTGCACCCCAGTGTTAAAACTCTGCTCTATGTAACAAAATTTTTCACCTCAGTCTCCAAGGTCTGCTCTCTGCAACAGTCATTCTGCACCCTAGTCTCCAACTTCTGCTCTCTCTAAGAGTCCTTCTGCAACTCAGTCTCCAACATCTACTCTCTGCAAAATTCCTTCTGCAGCTCAGTCTTCATCCTCTGCTCTCTGCAACAGTCCTTCTTCATTCCAGTCTCCAACCTCTGCTCTCTGCAACAGTCCTTCTGTACCCCAGTCTCCAAACTCTGCTATCTGCAACGGTCCTTCTGCAACTCAGTCTCTAACCTTTACTCTCTGTAACAGTGCTTCTGCACTTCACTCTCCAAACTGCTATCTGTAGGATCTTTCTAAAACCCAGTCTCAAACCTCTGGTCTCTGTATCTATTACTCTGCACCTCAGTCTCCAACCTCTGCTCTCTGTTACATTTTTTCTATACCGCAGTCTCCAAACTCTGGTCTCTTTTACGGTCCTTCTGCACCCCAATTTCCAACCACTTCTGTCTGTAACAGTCTTTCTGCACCACAGTCTCCAAACTCTGCTCTCTTTAACAGTCCTTCTACAACTCAGTCTCGAACCTCTGCTCTCTGTAACAGTCCTTCTGCACCTCAGTCTGACACCTCTGCTCTCTGCACGATTCTTCTGCACCCCAGTCTCCAAACACTGTTCTCTGTAACAGTCCACCTGCACCTCAGTCTCAAACCTCTGCTCTCTGTAACAGTTTTTCTATACCGCAGTCTCCAAACTCTGTTCTTTGTAACGGTCCTTCTGCACCTCAATTTTTACCTCTGCTTTCTATGACAGTCCTTCTGTACATCAGTCTCCAAACTCTGCTCTATCTAATAGTACTTCTACACCTCAGTCTCCAACCTCTGCTCTCTGTAACAGTCCTTCTCCACCTCAGTCTGACACTGCTCCTCTCTGCATGGTCGTTCTTCACCTCAGTCTCCAACCACTGCTCTCTGTAACAGTCAACCTGCACCTCAATCTCCAACCTCTTCTCTCCGTAAGATCCTACAGCAACCCAGTCTCCAAACTCTACTCTCTATAACAGTCTTTTCTGCACCCCAGTCTCCAACCTCTCCTTTCTGTAACAGGCCTTCTGGACGCCAGTCTCCCAACTCTGCTCTCTGTAGCAGGCCTTCTGCACCCCAGTCTCCATAATGTGCTCTCTGCAACGATCCCTCTGCACCCCAGTCTCCAACCTCCGATCTCTGCAACAGTCCATCTGCACCTCAGTCTCCAAATTCTGCTCTCTATAAGATGCTTCTGCCACACCTGTATCCAACCTCAGCTCTCTGTAACAGTCCTTCTGCAACCGAGTCTCCAACCTCTGCTCTCTGTAACAAGACTTTTCCACCCTAGTCTAAAACCTCTGCTCTCTACAACAGTCCTTCTGCACACTAGTTACCAACATCTGCTCTCTGCAACAGTCCTTCTGCACCTCAGTCTTAAAACTCTGCTCTCTGCAACGACCCTTCTGCACCCCAGTCTCCTACCTCGGCTCTCTGTAACAGTCCTTCTGCACCTCAGTCTCCCAACTCTGCTCTCTGTAAGATCCTTCTGCAACCCAGTCTTTAAACTCTGCACTTTGTACCTGTCTTTCTGTAAACAGTCTCCTACTTCTGCTCTCTGTAACAGGACTTGTGCAACCCAGTCTCCAAACTCTGCTCTTTGGAACATGCTTTCTGCACCCCAGTATTTAACCTCTTCTCTCAGCAACGATTCTTCTCCACCCCCAGTCTCCAACATCTGCTGTCTACAACAGTTGTTTTGAACCCCAGTCTCCAAACTCTGCTCTCTGTAAGATCCATCTGAACCCCAGTCTCCAACCTATGCTCTCTGTAACAGTCCTTCTACACCCAAATCTCCCAACTCTGCTCTTTTTAACAGTCTTTCTGCACATCAGTCTCCAACCTATGCTCTCTGTAACAGTCCTTCTGCACCCCAGTCTCTAAAATCTGCTCTCTGCAACATCCTTCTGCACCCCAGTCTTCATCATCTGCTCTCTGCAACACTTCTTCTGCACCCCAGTCTCCAAAACTCTGCTCTCTGCAATGATCCTTCTGGACCCCAGTTTTCAACAACTTGCTCAGTAACAGTCCTTCTGCACCACAGTCTCCAAACTCTGCTCTCTATAAGATCCTTCTGCACTCTAGTTTCCAAACTATGCTGTCTATAACATTCCCTTCTCCACCCCAGTCTTCAACCTCAGCTCTCTGAAACAGTCCTTCTGCTCCCCAGTCTCCGAGATCTGTTTTCTGTAACAGGCCTTCAGTTTTGCAGTCTCCAACCGCTGCTCTTTATAAAGGTCCTTCAAGACCCCAGTCTCCAACCTCTGCTTTCTGTATTAGTCTGCCCTGTACCCAGTCTCCAAAATCTGTTCTCTGTATCTATCCTTTGCACCTCAGTCTCCAATCTATGCTCTATGTGAGAGTCCTTCTGCACTCCCAGTCTTCAACCTCTGCTCTCTGTAACAGTCCTTCTACACCCCAGTTTCCAGTCACTGCTCTCTGTAAAAGTCCACCTGTACCTCAGTCTGAAACCTCTGCTCTCCACGATTCTTCTGCACCCCAGTCTCCAATTACTGCTCTCTGTAACAGTCCACCTGCAGCTCAGTCTTTAACCTCTGCTCTCTGTAAGATCCTTCAGCAACTCAGTCTCCAACCACTGCTCTCTATAAAAGTCCTTCTGCACCCCAGTCTCAAACCTCTCCTCTCTGTAACAAACCTTCTGCACAAATGTCTCCAAACTCTGCTCTATGCAACGATCATTCTGCACACCTGTCTCCAACCTCTGCTCTCTGCAATGGATTCTTCTGCACCCCAGTCTCCAATTACTGCTCTCTGTAACAGTCCACTGAGCTCAGTCTTAACCTCTGCTCTGTAAGATCCTTCAGCAACTCAGTCTCCAAACACTGCTCTCTATAAGAGTCCCTTCTGCACCCCAGTCTCAAACCTCTCCTCTCTGTAACAGGCCTTCTGCACAAATGTCTCCAAACTCTGCTGTATGCAACGATCATTCTGCACGCCTGTCTCCAACCTCTGCTCTCTGCAATGATTCTACTAAACCCCAGTCTCCAACCTCTCATCTCTGAAACAGTCCTTCTGCACCTCAGGCTTCAACCGCTGCTCTCTGTAATAGGCCTTCTGCACCCAGTCTCCAACCTCTTCTCTCTGCAACGATTCTTCTCCACCCAATTCTCAAACATCTGCTCTCTGCAACTGTCCTTTTGCACCCCAGTCTGCAAACTCTCTGTAACATCCATCTGAACTGCAGTCTCCAACCTGTGCTCTCTGTAACAGTCCTTCTGCACACCAGTCTCCAAACGCTGCTCTCTGTAAAAGTCCTTCCGCACTTCGGTCTTCAACCCCTGCTCTCTGTAACAATCTTTCTGCACCCCAGTCTCTTAAATATGCTCTCTGCAACAGTCCATTTCCACCCCAGTCTCCAAATTCTGCTCTCTGCAACGAACCTTCTGGACCCCAATCTCCAACGTCTGCTCTCTGCAACAGTCCATCTGCAATACAGTCTCCAACCTCTGCTCTCTGTAAGATCTTTCTGCACTCCAGTTTTCAAACTCTGCTCTCTGTGAAATTTCTTCTCCAACCCAGTCTCAAACCTCTGTCCTCTGCAACAGTCCTTCTGATCCCAAGTCTCCGAGATCTGCTCTCTGTCACAGACATTATGTACTGTAGTTTTTAACCTCTTCTCTCTGTAAAGGTCCTTCTGCAACCCAGTTTCCAACCTCTGCTTTTTGAATCAGTCCTTCTGAACCTCAGTCTCCAACCTCTGCTCTTTGTATATATCCTTCTGCACCTCAGTCTTCAACCTGTGCTTTCTGTAACAGTCCTTCTGCACCCCAGTCTCCAACCTCTGCTCTCTGTAACAGTCCTTCTATACGGCAGTCTCCAAACTCTGCTCTCTGTAACAGTCCTATGCACCCCAATTTTCAACCTCTGCTTTTTGTAACAGTCCTTCTACACCTCAGTCTGAAACCTCTGCTCTCCATGATTCTTCTGCACCCCAATCTCCAAACACTGCTCTCTGTAACAGTCCACCTGCACCTCAGTCTCCAACATCTAATCTCTGTAAGTTCCTTCAGCAAACCAGTCTCCAAACTCTGCTCTTGATAACAGGCCTTCTGCACGCCAGTCTCGAAACTCTGCTCTCTATAGCAGGCCTTCTGCACGCCTGTCTCCATACTCTGCTCTTTGTAGCAGGCCTTCTGCACCAAAGTCTCCTAACTCTGCTCTCTGCAATGATACTTCTGCATCCCAATCTCCAATATTTGCTCTCTGCAATGATCCTACTGAATCCCATTATCCAACCTCTGATCTCTGCAACAGTCCTTCTGCACCTCAGTCTCTAACTTCTGCTCTCTGTAAGATCCTTCTGCACCCCTGTCTCCAAGCTCTGCTATTTGCAATGATCCTTCTGCACCCCAGTCTACAACTTCTGTTCTATGTAACAGGACTTCTGCACCTCAGTCTCCAACCTCTGCACTCTGCAACAGTCCTTCTGCAACCCAGTCTCTAGATTCTGCTCTCTGCAACAGTCTTTCTGTACTGCATTCTGCAAAGTCTACTCTCTGTAACATTCTTTCTGCACCCAATACTAGAGTCTCTGCTTTCTACATCAGTCCTTCTACAGCCCAGTCTCTAACTTCTGCTCTAAGTGTCCTTCTGCACCTTAGTCTCCAACCTCTGCTCTCTGCAGCAGTTTTTCTTCACCCCAGTCTCCAACCTTTGCTCTCTGCAACAGTCCTTCTGCACTTCAGTCTCCAACCTCTGATCTCTGCAACAGTCCTTCTGCACGCCAGTCTCCAAACTGTGCTCTCTGTAACAATCCTTCTGCACCTCAGTCTGCAAATTCTGTTCTCTGCAACGGTTCTTCTGCACTCCAGTCTTCAACATCTGCTCTCTGCAACAGTCCTTCTGCACCTCAGTCTCCAAACTCTGCTCTCTGCAAAAGCCTTCTGCACCCCAGTCTGCAAACTATGCTCTCTTCAGCGATCTTTCTGGACCCCAGTCTCCAACGTCTGCTCTCTGTAACAGTCCTTCTGCACCACAGTCTCCAACCTCTGCTCTCTGTAAGAACTTTCTGCACTCCAGTTTTCAAACTCTACTCTTTCTAACATTTCTTTTCCACCCTAGTCGCCAAACTCTGCTTTCTGCGATGGTCCTGCGGCACCGCAGTCTCCAAACTCTGTCCACTGCAACACTCCTTCTGCTCCCCAGTCTCCAATATCTGCTCTCTTTAACAGTCCTTCTGTACCGCATTCACCGAACTCTGCTCTCTGTAACGGTCCTTCTGCACCCCAATCTCCAACCCCTGCTTTCTGTATCAGTCCTTCTGAACCCCAGTCTCCAACCTCTGCTCTCTGTGTCTATCCTTCTTCACCTCAGTCTCCAAATTGCGCTTTCTGTAACAGTCTTCTGCACCCAAGTCTCCCAACTCTGCTCTCTGTAACAGTCCTTCTATACCGTAGTCTCGAAACTCTGCTCTCTGTAACGGTCCTTCTGCACCCCAATTTCCAACCTCTTCTTTCTGTAACAGTCTTTCTGCACCTCAGTCTCCAAACTCTGATCTCCGTAAGAGTTCTTTTACACCTCAATCTCCAACCTCTGCTCTCTGTAACAGTACTTCTGCATCTCAGTCTGAAACCTCTGCTCTCCACGATCCTTCTGCACCCCAGTCTCCAACCACTGCTCTCTGTAACAGTCGACCTGCACCTTAGTCTCCAACCTCTGCTCTCTGTAAGATTCTTCAGCAACCCTTTCTTCAAAATCTGCTTTCTGTACCAGTCCTTCTGCACCCCAGTCTCCAACCTCTCCTCTCTGTAACAGGCCTTCTGCAGGCCAGTCTCCAAATCTGCTCGCTTTAGCAGGCATTTTGCACGCAAGTCTCCAAACTCTGCTCTCTGCAACGATCCTTCTGCAACCCAGTCTTTAACCTCTGCTCTCTGCAATGATCCTAGGGCACCCCAGTCTTCAACCTCTGATCTCTATAACAGTCCTTCTGCACCTCAGTCTCCAAATTCTGCTCTCTGTAAGATCTTTCTGCACCGCTGTCTCCAACCTCTTTTCTCTGTAACATTCCTTCTTCACCCCAGTATTCAACCTCTGCTTTCTGTATCAGTCCTTCTGAACACCAATCTCCAACCTCTGCTCTCTGTGTCTATCCTTCTTCACCTCAGTCTCCAACCTGTGCTTTCTGTAATAGTCCTTCTTCACCCAAGTCTCCCACCTCTGCTCTCTGTAACATTCCTTCTATACCTTAGTATCCAAACTCTGCTCTCTGTAACGGTCCTTCTGCACCCCAATTTCCAACCTCTGCTTTCTGTAACAGTCCTTCTGCACCTCAGTCTCCGAACTTTGCTCTTCGAAACAGTCCTTCTACACCTCAATCTCCAACCTCTGCTCTGTGTAATAGTACTACTGCACCTCAGTCTGAAACCTCTCTTCTCCACGATCCTTCTGCACCCCAGTCTCCAACCACTGCTCTCTGTAACATTCCACCTGCACCTTAGTCTCCAACCTCTGCTCTCTGTAAGATCCTTCAGCAACCCTTTCTCCAAAATCTGCTCTCTGTACCAGTCCTTCTGCACCCCAGTCTCCAACCTCTCCTCTCTGTAACTCTCTTCTTCACGCCCGTCTTCAAATCTGCTCTCAATAGCAGGCCTTCTGCACGTAAGTCTCAAACCTCTGCTCTCTGTAGTCATCCATCTGCACCCCAGTCTCCAAACTCTGCTCTCTCCAAGGATCCTTCTACACCTCACTCTCCAACCTCTGCACCCTGAAGGATTCTTCTGAACCACAATCTCCAACCTCTGCTCTCTGCAACAGTCCTTCTGCACACCAGTCTCAAACATCTGCTCTCTGCAACAGTCATTCAGCAACTCAGTCTAAATACTCTTCTCTCTGCAACAATCCTTCTGCTCCTCAGTCTCCTACCTCTGCTCTCTCTAAGACCCTTCTTCAACCCAGTCTCCAAACTCTGCTCTCTGTAACAGTCCTTCTGCAGAATAGTTTCTAACTTCTGCTCTCTGTAACAAGAATTTTGCAATCCAGTCTCCAACCTCTGCTTTCTGTGACAGGCCTTCAGAACCCCAGTCTCCAACCTCTTCTCTCTGCAATAATTTTTCTCCACCCCAGTCTCCAACCTCTGCTCTCTGCAACAGTCCTACTACACCCTACTCACCAACCTCTGCTCTCTGTATGATCCTTATGCACTCCAGTCTCCAACTCTTCTCTCTGCAAAGATTCTTCTCCATCTCAGTCTCCAACATCTGCTCTCTGCAACTGTCCTTTTGCACCCCAGTCTTTAAACTCCACTCTCTGTAAGATCCATCTGAACCCCAGTCTCCAACCTCTGCTCTCTGTAACAGTCCTTCTGCACCTCAGTGTCCAAACTTTGCTCTCTGTAACAGTCCATCTGCACCTCAGTCTCTAAAATTTGCTCTCTTCAACGATCCTTCTGGACCCCAGTCTCCAACTTCTGCTCTCTGCAACAGTCCTTCTGCACCACAGTCTCAAGACTCTGCTCTCTGTAACATTCCTTTTGCACCCCAGTCTCCAACCTCTGCTCTCTGCATTGGTACCTCTTCACCCCAGTCCCCAACCTTGCTCTCTACAAGAGTACTTCTGTACTGCAGTCTCCAACTGCTGTTCTCTGTAAGGGTCCTTTTGCAACCTAGTCTGCCACCTCTACTTTCTATATCAGTCCTTCTGCACCACCGTCTCCAAACACTGCTCTCTGTAACCGTCATTCTGCACCTCACTCTGCAACCTCTGCTCTCTGCAACAGTCTTTCTGCATCCAGTCTTCAAACTCTGCTCTCTACAAGAGTCCTTCTGCACCCCAGTCTCCATCCTCTGCTCTCTGCAACAGTCCTTCTCCACCCCAGTCTCCAACCTCTGGTCTCTTTAACAGTCCTTCTGTACTGCAATCTTCAACCTCTGATCTTGGTAAGGGTCCTTCTGCACCCCAGTCTCCAAACTCTGCTTTCTGTATCAGTACTTCTGCACCCCAGTCTCTAACCGGTGCTCTCTGTAATATTTTTTCTGCACCTCAGACTCCATCCACTGCTCTCTGCTACAGTCCTTAAGCGCCTCAATCTTTAACCTCTTCTCTCTGCCACAGTCCTTCTGCAGCTCACTTTCAAAACTCTGCTCTCTGTAAGATCCTTCTGAAACCCAGTTTCCAACCTCTACTTTCTGCAATGGTCCTTCTGTAAACCAGTTTCCAACCTCTGTTCTCTACAACAGTCATACTGCACCCCAGTCTCAAACGTCTGCTCTCTGTAAGAGTCATTCAGTCTCCAAACTCTGTTCTCTGTAAGGGTCCATCTGCACCCCAGTCTTAAACCTCTGCTTTCGGTATCAGTCTTTCTGCAATGCAGTCTCCAAACACTGCTCTCTCCAACGATCCTTCTGCACCTCAGTCTCAAAACTCTGCTCTCTCAAACAGTCCTTCTGTACCTTATTCTCCAACCTCTGCTCTCTGTAAGATTCTGTTGCAACCCAGTCTCCGAACTCTGATCTCTGTAACTGTCCTTCTGCACCTCAGTTTCCAAGAACTGCTCTCTGTAACAGGCCTTCTTCACCTCAGTATCCAAACTCTGCTGCATGTAATAGGCCTATTGCGCCCAGTCTCCAAACTCTTCTCTCTTCAATGATCCTTCTCTACCCCAGTCTCCAACCTCTGCTCTCAGAAACAGTCCTTTTGCACCCAAGTCACTAACCTATGCTCCCTGTAAGATCCTTCTGCACACCTGTCTCCAACCTCTGCTCTCTGTAACACTCCTCTGCACACCATTCTCCAACTTCTGCTCTCTGTAATGTTCTTTCTGCACCTCAGTCTCTAACATCTGCTTTCTGCCACACTCTTTCTGCACCCCAGTCAAATAACTATGCTGTCTGCAACAGTTTTTCTGCACCTCAGTCTATAACCTGTGCTCTCTGCAACATTCTTTCTGCACCCCAGTATCAAACCTATGCTCTCTGTAATAGTCTGTCTGCACCCCAGTCTCCAACCTCTGCTCTCTGTAATGATCCTTCTGCACCCCAGTCTCAAACATTCGCTCTCTGTAACAGTCATTCTGCACCGCAGTCTCCAAACTCTTTTCTCTATAAGATCGTACTGAAACCCAGTCTCCAACGTCTGCTATCTGTAACTGTCCTTCTGCACCAGAGTCTTTAACGTCTTATCCGTGCAACAGTCCTTCTTCACCTCAGACTCCAAATTCTGCTTTCTGCAACAGTCCTTCTGCACCGAAGTCTCCAAACTCTGCTCTCTGCAACATTCCTTCTGCACCCCAGTCTACAAACTGTGCTCTCTGTAAAAGTCTTTCTGCACCCCAGTCTCAAAACTCTGCTTTCTGTAACGATCCTTCTGCACACCAGTCTCGAGCCTCTGCTCTCTTCAACGATCCTTCTGCACATAAGTCTCCAACCTCTGCTCTCAGCAACGATCCTTCTCCAGCCCAGTCTCAAACCTCTGCTCTCTGCAACAGTCCTTGTGAACCCCAGTCTCCAACATCTGCTTTGTGCAACAGTTTTTCTGTACCTCAGTCTAAAAACTCCCCTCTCTGTAATCCTCCATCTGCAACCCAGTCTCCAACCTATGCTCTTTGTAACAGTCCTTCTGTATCTCAATCTCCAATCTCTGCTCTATGCAACAGTCCTTCTGCGCACAAGCCTCTAACATCTTCTCTCTTAAACAGTCCTTCTACACCCAAGTCTCCAACTCTGCTCTATGCAACAGTCCTCCTACACCCCAGTCTCCATACTCTGATCGCCCCAATGATCCTTCTGCACCTCAGTCTCCAAACTCTGTTCTCTACATCAGTTCTTCTGCACCCCAGTCTCCAACCTCTGCTCTCTGAAACAGTCCTTCTGTACCACAGTCTCCAACCTCTGTTCTCTGTAAGGGCCCTTATGCACCCCAGTATCCAACTTCTGCTTTCTGTATCAGTCGTTTTGAACCACAGTCACCAACCTCTGCCCTCTGTAACCGTCCATCTGCAATTCAGTCTGCAACCTCTGCTCTCTGCAACAGTTCTCCTGCACCCCAGTCTCCATCCTCTGCTCTCTGCAACAGTCCATTTGTACCCCAATCTCCAACATCTGCTCTATGCAACAGTCATTATCCACCCCAGTCTCCAAACTGTGCTCTCTTTAACAGTCTTTCTGTATTGCATTCTACAACCTCTGCTCTCTGTAATGGACTTTTGCACCCAAGTCTCCAACCTCTGCTTTCTGTGTCAGTCCGTCTGCACCCCAGTCTCAAACCTATGCTCTGTTTAACTTTCCTTCTGCACTTTAGTCTCCAACTTCTGCTCTCTGCTACAGTCCTTCTGGACCCCAATTTCCAACCTCAACTCTCTGCAACAGTCTTTCCACATCCCAGTCTAAAACCTCTGCTCTCTGCCACAGTCCTTCTGCACCCCAGTCTCCAACATCTGCTCTCTGTAACAATCCTTCTGCAACTAAGTCTTCAACCTCTGCTCTCTGCAACGATCCTTCTGCACCCCAGTCTGAAACCTCTGCTAGCTGCAACAGTCCTTGTGAACCCCAGTCTCCAACATCTGCTTGTTGCAACAGTTCTTCTGTACCTCAGTCTGAAAACTATGCTCTCTGCAATAATCCATCTGCACCCCAGTCTCAAAACTCTGTTCTCTGTAACAGTCCATCTGTAACTCAGTCTCCAAACACTGCTCTCTGCAACAGTCCTTCTACACCCAAGTCTTCATACTCTGATCGCCCCAACAATCCGTCTGCACCCCAGTCTCCAAACTCTGTTCTCTACATCGGTTCTTCTGCAATCCAGACTCCAACCTCTGCTCTCTGTAACAGTCCTTCTGTACCACAGTCTCCAAACTCTCTTCTCTGTAAGGGTCCTTATGCACCCTAGTATCCAACCTGTGCTTTATGTATCAGTTGTTTAAACCACAGTCTCCAAATTCTGCCCTCTGTAACCGTCTTTCTGAAACTCAGTCTGCAACCTCTGCTCTCTGCAACAGTCTTTCTGCACCCCAGTCTCCATTCTCTTCTCTGAAACAGTCCTTTTGCACCTCAGTCTCCAAAATCTGCTCTCTGCAACAGTCATTCTGCACCCCAGTCTCCACAATTTGCTCTCTGTAACAGTCCTTCTGTACTGCATTCTCCAACATCTGCTCTCTGTAAGGGTACTTCTACACCCCAATTTCCAACCTCTGCTTTCTGTGTCAGTCCTTCTGCAACCCAGTCTCCAACCTCTGCTCTGCGTAACTGTCCTTCTGCACCTTAGGCTCCAGCCTCTGCTCTCTGCTACAGTCCTTATGAACCCCAATCTCCAACCTGTACTCTATGTAACAGTCCTTGTACATCCCAGTCTAAAACCTCTGCTCTCTGCATCAGTCCTTCTGCACCCCTGTCTCCAACCTCTGCTCTCTGTAACAATCCTTCTGCACCTCAGTCTCCAACCTCTGCTCTCTGCAACTGTCCTTCTGCACCTCAGTCTCCAACTTCTACTCTCTGTAACAGTGCTTCTGCACCTCAGTCTCCATTCTCTGCTCTCTGTAAGATCCTTCTGCAACCCAGTTTCCCAACAATGCTCTCTGTAACAGTCCTTCATCACCCCAGTCTCCAAATTGTGCTCTCTGTAACAGGCCTTCTGCACTCCAGACTCCATCCTCTGCTTTCTGTATCAGTCCATCTGCACTTCAGTCTCTAACGTCTGCTCAATACAACGATCCTTCTGCACCCAAGTCTCCAAACTCTGCTCCCTGCAACAGTCCTTGTGCAACCAAGTCTACAACATCTGCTCTCTGCAACATTTCTTCTGTACATCAGTCAGAAAACTCCGCTGTCTGCAATAATCCTTCTTCACCCCAGTCTCCAACCTCTGCTTTCTGAATCAGTCGTTTTGCACCACCGTCTCCAAACTCTTCCCTCTCTAACAGTCTTTCTGCAACTCAGTCTGCGACCTCTGCTCTCCGCAACAGTCCTTCTGCACAACAGTATCCATCCCCTACTCTCTGCAACAGTCCTTTTTCACCCCAGTCTCCAACATCTGCTCTCTGGAACAGTAATTCTCCACCCCAGTCTCCAACCTCTGGTCTCTGTAACAGCCCATCTGTACTGCATTCTACAAACTCTGCTCTTGGTAAGGATACTTCTGCACCCGAGTCTCTAACCTCTGCTTTCTGTATCAGTCCTTCTACACCCCAGTCTCCAAACTGTGCTCTATGTAACTGTACTTCTGCACCTTAGTCTCCAACCTCTGCTTTCTGATACACTCCTTCTGGACCCCAATTTCCAATCTCTACTCTATGCAACAGTCCTTCTACATCGAATTCTAAAACCTCTGCTCTCTGCAGCAGTCCTTCTGCACGTAAATCTCCAACCTCTACTCTCAACAACAGTTCTTCTGAAACTCAGTCTCCAAACTCTGTTCTCTGCAACATTCCTTTTTCACCCCATTATCAAACCATTGTTCTCTGTAAAAGTCCGTCTGCACCCCAGTCTCCAACCTCTGCTCTCTGTAAGGATCCTTCTGCACCTCAGTCTCGAACCTCCGCTCTATGTAACAGTCCTTCTCCACCTCAGTCTCCAAACTCTTTTCTCTGTAAGATCCTTCTGAAACCCAGTCTCCAACGTCTCCTCTCTGTAACAGTCCTTCTGCACCCCAGTCTTTAACCTCTTCTCTCTGCAACAGTCCTTCTGCACCTCAGTCTCCAACCTCTGCTTTCTGCAACAGTCCTTCTGCAAACAAATCTCCAACCTCTGCTCTCCGCAACATTCCTTCTGCAGCCAAGACTCCAACCTGTGCTTTCTGTAAAAGTCCTTCTGCACCCCAGTCTCCAAACTCTGCTCTATGTAACGAAACTTCTGCACCCAGTCTCGAACCTCTGCTCTCTGCAACGATCCTTCTGCACCTCAGTCTCCAACCTCTGCTCTCTGCAACGATCCTTCTGCACACCAGTCTCAAACCTCTGATAGCTGCAACAGTCCTTATGAACCCCAGTCTCCAACATCTGCTTCCTGAAACAGTTCTTCTATACCTCAGTCTGAAAACTCTGATTTCTGCAATAATCCATCTGCACCCCAGTCTCCAAACTCTGCTCTCTGTAACAGTCCTTCTGTACCTCAGTCTCCAATCACTGCTCTATGCAACAGTCCTTCTGCACCCAAGTCTACAACATCTGCCCTCTTCAAAAGTCCTTCTACACAATTGTCTCCATACTCTGCTCGCCTAAACAATCCTTCTGTACCCCATGCTCCAACATCTGTTTTCTACATCAGTCCTTCTGCAAATCAGCCTGCAATCTCTGGTCTCTGCAACAGTCCTTTTTCACCCCAGTCTCCATCTTCTGCTTTCTGCAGCAGTCCTTTTGCACCCCAGTGTCCTACATCTGCTCTCTGAAACAGTCCTCCTCTTCCACAGTCTCCAACCTCTGCTCTCTATAACAGTCCTTCTGTACTGCATTCTCCATACTCTGCTCTCTGTAAGGGTTCTTATACACCCGAGTCTCCAACTTCTGCTTTATGTATCCGTCCTTCTGCACCCCAGTCTCCAACCTGTGCTCTGTGTAACTGTCCCTCTGCACATTAGTCTCCAAACTCTGCTCTCTACTACAGTCCTTCTAGTCCCCAGTCTCCAACCTCTGCTCTCTGTAACAATCTTTGTGCACCTCAGTCTCCAAACTCTGCTATGCAACGGTCTTTCTGCACCTGAGTCTCCAACATCTACTCTCTGTAACAGTGCTTCTACACCTCAGTCTCCAACCTCTGCTCTATTTAAGATCCTTCTGCAACCCAGTCTCCAAACTCTGCTCTCTGTAACAGTTTTTCAGCACCTCACTCTCCAAACTCTGCTCTCTGTAAAAGACCTTCTGCACCCAGTCTCCAACCTCTGCTCTCTGTATCAGTCCTTCTCCACCCCAGTGTCCAACCTCTGCTCTCTGCAACGATCCCTCTTCACCCCAGTCTCCAACCCCTGCTCGCTGCAACAGTCCTTGTGGACCCCAATGTCCAACATCTGCTCTCTGCAATAGTTCTTTTGTACCTCAGTCTAAAAACTCTGATCTCTGCAAAAATCCTTCTGCACCCGAGTCTCCAACCACTGCTCTGTATAATAGTCCTTCTCCACCTCAGTCTTCAACTTCTGCTCTGTATCAGTCCTGCACCCCTGTCTCCCACATCTGCTCTTTGTAACAGTCCTTCTTCACCTTAGTCTTAAAACTTTGCTCTGTGTAACAGTCCTACTGCACCCCAGTGTCCAACATCTGCTATCTGCGAGGATCCTTCTGAATCCCAGTCTCCAACATCTGCTCTCTGAAACAGTCCTTCTGCACCCAAGTCTCCAACATCTGATCTCTGCAACAGTCCTTCTGCACCTCAGTCTCCAAACTCTACTCCACGTAAGATCCTTCTGCAACCCAGTCTCCAACCTCTGCTTTCTGCAACATTCCTTCTGCACCCCAGTCTCCAACTTGTGCTCTCTGTAAAAGTCCTTCTGCACTGCAGTCTCCCACCTCTTCTCTCTGTAATGATCCTTCTGCAGCCCAGTCTCCACCTCTGCTCTCTTCAACGATTCCTTTGCAACTCAGTCTCCAACTTCTGCTCTCTTCATCTATCCTTCTGCACCCCAGTCTCCAACCTCTGTTCTCTGTAACTGTTTTTCTGCACCTCAGAATCCAACTTCTGCTCTCTGCAACCCTCCTTCTGCACCCCTAACTCCAAATTCTGCTCTCTGCAACGATCCTTATGCACCACAGTCTCCAACATCTTCTCTGCAACTGTCCTTCTCTAACCGAGTCTACAACCTGTGCTTTCTTCAACGGTCCTGCTGCAACCCAGTCTCCAACATCTGTTCTCTGCATCAGTCCTTCTACTGCCCAGTCTCCAACATCTGCTCTCTGCAACCTTACTTCTGCACCCCATTCTCTAACATTTGCTCTCTGTAACAGTACTTCTGCACACCATTCTCTAACCTTCGCTCTATGCAAGAGTCTTTCTGTACCACAGTCTCCAACCTCTGCACTCTGTAACGCTCCTTCTACACCCCAGTCTCAAAATCTGCTTTCTGTATTAGTAATTCTGCACCCCAGTCCCCAAACATTGCTCTCTGCTACATTCTTTCTGCACCTCAGTCTCCAAACTGTGCTCTCTGTGACAGTTCTTCTGCACCCCAGTCTCCAACATCTGCTGTCTGAAACAGTTCTTCTATAAATCATTCTTCCACCTCTGCTCTCTGTAACAGTCTTCCTTTATTGCAGTCTTTGAACTCTGCTCTTTGCAACGGTCCCTCTGCACCCTTGTCTCCAACCTCTGCTTTCTGTATCAGTCCTTCGGAACACCAGTCTCCAAACTCTGCTCTCTGTAACAGTCCTTCTGCAACTGAGTCTCCAAATTCTATTCCCCACAACAGTCCTTCTGCACCCAAGTCTCCAACACCTGCTCCCTGCAACAGTCCTTCTTAACCCCATTCTCCAAACTGTGCTATCTGCAACAGTCCTTCTGCACCCCAGACTCAAACCTCTGCTCTCTGTAACAATCCTTCTTAACCTCTGTTTCCACCTCTGCTCTCTGCAATGGTCCTTCTGCACCTCTGTCTCCAACCTCTACTCTCTGTTACAGTCCTTCTGCACCTCAGTCTCCAACCTCTCCTCTCTGTAGGATCCTTCTGCTACCCAGTCTCCAAACTCTGACCTCTGTAACAGTCGTTCTGCATCCCTTCACCAAACTCTGATCTCTGTAACAGGCCTTCTGCACCACAGTCTTTAACCTCTGTTCTCTGTAACAGTCCTTCTGCACCCTAGTCTCAAACCTCTGCTCTCTACAAAGATCCTTCTGCACCCCAGTCTCAAACATCTGTAATCTCCAACAGTCCTTCTGCACCTCAGTCTGAAAACTCGATTCTCTGCAACGATTCTTCTGCATCCCAGTCTCCAAACTCTGCTCTCTGTAACAGTCCTGTTCCACCTCAGTCTCCAACCTCTGCTCTCTGTAAGATCTTTCTGCAACCCTGTCTCCAAACTCTGCTCTCTGTAACAGTAATTCTGCACCCAAGTTTCCAACCTCTGCTCTCTGTCACAGTCTTTCAAAACCCCAGTTTCCAATCTCTGCTCTCTGCAACATTCCTTCTGCACCCCAGTATCCAACTTCTGTTCTTTGTAACAATCCTTCTGCACCTCAGTTCCCAAACACTGACCTCTGCAATGGTCCTACTGTACCCCAGTCTATAGCCTCTGCTCTTTGCAACGATCCTTATGCACCCCACTCTCAAACCTCTGCTCTCTGCAACAGTCCTTCTGAACATGAGTCTGAAAACTCAGCTGTCTGCAAGGATCCTTCTGCACCACAGTCTCTAAACTCTGCTTTCTGAAACAGTTATTCTGCAACTCAGTCTCCAACGTCTGCTCTCTGTAACAGTCCTTCTGCACCCCTGGCTCCATCCTTTGCAATCTGTAAGATCTTTCTACACCAAAGTTTCCTAACTCTGCTCTCTGTAACATTCCTTTTTCACCCCAGTGTCCAACCTCTGCTCTCTGCAACGGTCCTTGTGCACGACAGTCTTCAACCTCTGTTCTCGGCAACAGTCCTTCTTCACCCCAGTCTCCAAACACTGCTCTGGATATCATTTCTTCTGCATCTCAGTCTCCAACCTCTGCTTTATGTAAGTTCTTTCTGCAACCCAGTCTCCAAACTCTGCTCACTGTAACAGTCCTTCTGCACCCCAGTCTCAAACCTCTGCTCTGTGCAACAGTTCGTCTGCACCACAGTCTCCAACCTCTTCTCTCTGAAAGACCCTTTTGCACCCAAGTCTCCTAACTCTGATCTCCGTAACAGTCCTTCTTCACCTCAGTCTAATAACTCTGCTCACTATAACAATCCTTCTGCACCTCAGTCTCTAACATCTGCTCTCTGCAACGGTTCTTCTGCACCCCATTCTCAAATCTCTGTTGTCTCCAAGAGTCCTTCAGCATGTCCGTCTCCAACCTCTGCTCCCTGTAAAAATCCTTCTGCACCCCAGTCTCCAACCATTGCTCTCGGTAACATTTCTTCTGCACCTCAGTTTCCAACCTCTGCTCTATGTAAGATCCTTCTGCCACCCAGTCTCCAATCTCTGCTCTCTGTAACAGTCCTTCTGCACCCCAGTCTCCAACCTCTTCTCTGTGCAACAGTTCCTCTGCACCCCACCTTCCAACCTCTGCTCTCTGTAAGATCCTTCTGCACCCCAATCTCCAAACTATGATCTCTTTATCAGTCCTTTTTTACCCCAGTATCCAACCTCTGCTTCCTGCAACAATCCTTCTGCACCCCAGTCTCCAACTTCAGCTCTCTGCAATAGTTCTTCTGCACACCAGTCTTTAACATCTACTCTCTGAAACAGTCCTTCTGCATCCCATTCTCCAATCTCTGCACTCTGCATCAGACCTTCTGTACTGCAGTCTCCAACCTCTGCTCTCTGTGAGGTACATTCTGGACACAAGTCTCCAACCTCTGCTTTCTGTATTAGTCCTTCTGCACCCAAGTCTCCAACCTCTGCTCTCTGCAACAGACCTTCTGCATCTCAGTCTCCAAACTCTGCTCTCTGCAACAGTCCTTCTACACCCAAGTCTTCAACCTCTGTTCTGTGTAACAGTCCTTCTGCAACCCAGTTTCCAATCTCTGCTCTCTGCAACTATCCTTCTGCATCCCCGTCACCAACATCTGCTCTCTGCAACTGTCCTTCTGCACCCAAGCCTCCAACCTGTGCTCTCTGCAACGATCCTTCGGCACACCAGTCACCAACCTGTGCTCTCTGCAATAATCCTACTGCACCCCAGTCGCTAACCTCTGCTCTCTGTAACAATCCTTCTGCACTGCAGTCTCCAAACTCTACTCTACGTAATATTATTCTTCAACACAGTCTCCAAACTCTGCTCTCTGTAACAGCCCTTCTGTACCTAGTCTCCAACCTCTGCTCTCTGTAACAGCCTTCTGCACCCCAGTCTCCAAACTCTGCTCTCTGCATCAGTCCTTCTGCACCCCAGTCTCCAAACTCTGCTCTCTTTAACAGTCTTTCTTCATCAGTCCTTCTGCGCCCAAGTCTCCAACAAATACTCTCTGCAACAGTCCTTCTACACTCCAGTCTTCAACCTCTGCTCTGTTTAACAGTCCTTCTTCACCCCAGTCTCCAACCTCTGCTCTCTGTAACAGTCTTTCTGAACCATATTCTCCAACTTCTTCTCTCTGTTACAGTCTTTGTATACCGCAGTCTCCAAACTCTGGTCTCTGTAACGGTCCCTCTGCACCCTAATTTCCAATCTCTGCTTTCTGTAACAGTTCTTCTGCACCTCAGTCTCCATCCTCTGCTCTCTGTAACAGTCCTTCTTCACCTCAGTCTAAAACCTCTGCTCTCTGCAAGATCCTTCTGCACCCCAGTCTCCAACCACTGCTCTCTGTAACAGTCGTCCTGCACCTCAGTCACGAACCTCTGCTCTCTGTAAGATCCTTCTGCAACCCAGCCTCAAAACTCTGCTCTCTATAACAGTCCTTCTGCAACCCAGCCTCAAAAGTCTGTTCTCTATAACAGTACTTCTGCAACCAAGTCTCCAAACTCTGCTCTCTGTAGCAGGCTTTCTGCACCCCAGTCTCCAAACTCTGCTCTCTGAAACAGTCCTTCTGCACGCCAGTCTCCAACCTCTGCTCTCTTTAACGGTCCTTCTGCACCCCAGGCTCCCACCTCAGCTTTCTGTATCATAATTCTTCAAACCAATCTCCATCATCTTCTCTGTGTAACAGTCCTTCTGCATCTCACTCTCCAAACTCTGCACTCTGCAACAGTCCTTCTGCACCCCAGTCTCCAACCTCTGCTTTCTGCAACATTCCTTCTGCACCCCAGGCTTTAACCTGTTCTCTCTGTAACAGTCCTTCTGCACCCCAGGCTCCCAACTGTGCTCTCTGTAAGATCCTTCTGTAGCCCAGTCTCCACCTCTGTTCTCTGCAATGATTCTTCTGCAACTCCGTCTCCAACTTCTGCTGTCTTCAATGATCCTTCTGCACCTCACTCTTCAAATTCTGCTCTCTGTAACAGTTTTTCTGCACCTCAGTCTCCAACCTCTGCTCTCTTCAACCGTCCTTCTGCACCCCAGTCTCCATACTCTGCTCTCTGCAACGATTGTTCTGCACCCCAGTCTCCAACGTCTCCTCTCCTTAATACTCATTCTGCACCCCAGTCTCTAACTTCTGTTCTCTGTAAGGTCCTTCTACACCCCAGTTTCCAAACTCTGCTCTCTGTACCATTCTTCTCCAACCCAATCTCCAACCTCTGCTTTCTTCAACGGTCCTGCTGCAACCCAGTCTCCAAACTCTGTTCTCTGAAACAGTCCTTCTGCTCCCCAATTTCCACTATCTGCTGTCTGTAACAGTCCTTCTTCACCTCAGTCTCTAACCTCTGCTCTTTGTAAAAATCTTTCTGCAACTCAATTTCCAAACTCTGCTCTCTGTAACAGTCCTTCTGCACCTCAGTATCCAACCTCTGCTCTCTGTAATGATCCTTCTGCACCTCAGTCTCAAACCAATGCTCTCTGTAACAGGTCTTCTGCACTGCAGTCTCCAACCTCTGCTCTCTGTAACAGTTTTTCTGCACTCCAGTCTCCAAGCTCTACTCTCTGTTACAGTCTTGCTGCACCCGAATCAAACCTCTGCACTCTGTTATAATCCTTCTGAACCCCAGTCTCAAAACTCTACTCTGTTTAACAGTTCTTCTTAACCAGAATCTCCAAACTCTGCTCTCTGTAACACTCCTCATGAAACCCAGTCTCCATCGTATGCTCACTGTAAGAATCCTTCTGCACCCCAGTCTCCAACCTCTGCTCTCTGTAAAAGTCCTTCTGCACCTCAGTCTCCAACCTCTGCTCTCTGTAACGACCCTTCTGCACCCCAGTCTCCAATCTCTGTTCTCTGTAAGGTCCTTCTGCACCCCAGTTTCCGAACTTTGCTCTCTTTAACATTCCTTCTCCAACCCGGTCTCCAACCTCTGCTTTCTTCAATGGTCCTGCTGCAACCCAGTCTTCAACCTCTGTTCTCTGAAACAGTCCCTCTGCTCCCCAATTTCCATTCTCTACTCTCTGTAACAGTCCTTCTGCACCCTAGTCTCCAACCTCTGCTTTCTGTATAAGTCCTTCTGCACCACAGTCTCCAAACTCTGCTCTCTGCTACAGTCCTTCTGAACCTCAGTCTCCAAACTCTGCTTTCTGTAAGATCCTTCTGCCACCAAGTCTTCAAACTCTGCTCTTCGTAACAGTACTTCTGCACACCAGTCTCCAACGTCTGCTCTCTGCAACAGTCATTCTGAACACCAGTCTCTAACATCTGCTCTCTGCAACAGTCCTTCTTCACCTCAGTCTGAGAACTCTGCTCTCTGCAACGATCCTTGTGCACCCCAGTCTCCAAACTCTGCTTTCTGTAACAGTCCTTCTGCACCTCAGTCTCCAACTTCTGCTCTCTGCAACAATTCTTCTGCACCCCAGTCTTTAACATCTACTCTCTTAAACAGTCCTTCTTCACCCCTGTCCAAATGCAGAAAATGAGACCTGAACTATCGCTCACCCTGAAAAAAATCAACTCAAAATGCCTTAAAGACCCAGGCACTAGACCAGAAATTATGCAGTTTCTAGGAAAAAACAAAGTCAATACTCCACCCAACAGGCAGAGGCAATGACTTTCTCAATAGGATGCCAAAGCTCAGGAGATAACACCAAAAGTTAGCTAATAGGATGGCATCAAATTAAGAAGGTTCTGCACAGCAAAGCAGACTATTAGAATATGAAGAGAGGACCCACGGAAAGGGAGAAAATCTTTATGAGGTGCTCTTTTAAAAGAGGATGAATATTCAGAATATTAATATAGAACTCATAAAACTTAACATCAAACCCACAATTATTAAATAACCCAATTATCAAATAACCCAATTACCAAATGGGAACTAAATGAACTAAACAGACACATCTTAGAAGAAAATATGTGAGTGGCCAGCAAATATATGAAAATACATGCAAATCAAGACTACGCTGAGATTTCATCTTACTTTAGTGACAAAGGCAACCACCAAGAATACAAACAGAAATGAGTGTGACAAGGAGAGAATTGGAGAGAAAGGAGCACTCTCACCCTGTTGGTGGGCATGTAAATCAGGACAATCACCACGGAAATTGGGATGGAGGCTCTCAGGAGTAGCCATGGACCACCCTGCGACCCAGCTCTACCTCTGCTTGGTATTTATCACAGCGGATCGAAGTCATCATACTATAATGACACATACATGCCCATGAACCAGCCGAGGTGACATCAGTGGACGAATGGATAAAGAACATCTGGTATATGCACAATGAAATTTCATTCAGCCATAAAGAAGAACAAATTATGTCATGCTGGAAGATGGATGGATCTTCAGAACATTAAGGGAAATAAGCAACTCAGAAAGTTAAGGGCCCTGTGTGTTTCCTCTGTTAAAGCTAGAGGGGAAAAAGGAAGGAAAGTTGGGAAGGGAGTCTCATCATGAAAGTTGAAGGAAGATCAGTAAAGTCAAGGCACCAGGGGAGGAGGTGAAGAAAAGGGAAATATTGGAATGATATTGGCCAAAGTTCACGGTTATTTTGTGTGCATGTTCAAATATGTGTCAGTAAATCCCACCATTATGGACCACTACAATGCACCAATGAAGTGTGAAAAGAAGAGTTTCACATTACATGGGACAGGCACTATTCTAGGAGGGTGCCCATTTTTTCCCATCTATAAATACCACGATCACTTACCACTGTCAAAAATCTCTCCAGATTCACTGTTCCACCACATGGCCTCTTCTACTTCAGGGTCTCCTTATTCTCACTGAAATCAGGGAGCCCGTTTCAACGATGCCATCTATTAATGTCTTCCCAGGCTGCCAAGGACAGCGGCTGCGGGATTCACAAGGATCTGGTGCTGCCTTCTGAACGCATGTCCAGGAGGCCTTGACATAGGCTGGTGCTCAAGGCCCTCCTCCGGATCCAGCTGTGAGGCCAGGGAAGGGGTCACATAACACGCCATCCAACACCTTATTTATTTCTGATCACCATTCTCTCCATTATTCCAGGATCATATTGGTCATTGAACTTAAGCAAACACTGAGTCCAGATTTCAGTCCATCAATGAAAGAGAGTCTAATAGCCACTCCCCGTGGCTCAGGAAAATCCTTAGCCCTAACATTTCTGGTGATTACGTCCCTGTGACTGCATTCAAGATGATCCAGCAATATGTCCTTACTTCTTTGGTCAAGAAGACTCAAACAAATTCTCTTATATATTCCTAAGGCTCCTATTAACAAAATACAGTAAAATATTTACCTTTTATTTTGGTGTGACCCTTATACTCTCCTGGGCAATATTTTATACTCTTACCTGAGGCATTCTAGGATCAGACCCCAATTAAGAGTCTGGTGACAATGTAGGATGATGAATGAGCATCTTAAAGACAATTGGGCTGGGTATGTGGCTCAAGCAGTAGTGCGCTTGCCTGGCACGCGTATGGCCCGGGTTCGATCCTTCGATCCTCAGCACCACATACCAACAAAGATGTTGTGTCCGCCAAGAACTAGAAAACGAATATTAAAAATTCTCTCTCTCTCTCTCTCTCTCTCTCTCTCTCTCTCTCTCTCTCCTCTCTTGTCCTCTCCTCTCCTCTCTCACTCTCTCTTAAAAAAAAAAGACAACTGCCCTGGTAGAGTCACCATAGGGTCTTCAATTTAGGGAAAGCTAGTCTCCTCGGGGGAGGAGGGGCTGCTTCTGACAGAAAAGAGGGTTAATGGAGATTTCAGGGTTCAAGGCTCTGAGATTTGTCTAATTCCACTGGTATTTTGCCATTCTAATTAACAGGGTCTCAATCATTCCCCCATTAATGTCCTAATTGACATAAGAGAGTCCTGGAGAAATTGTGGATTTATAATTTTCTTTGTACTTCTGGAATTTGGAGAATTGGATGTTTTATTCTGATATTCACCTTTATCAGTTTCCAGAGAGAAAATATTTCTCATGATCTGAACCTGACTTGAAGGAGGAATATAATGCTTGAACCTATCATTTTCTTTCTGTAAGTCTCCCACTCCAGTCAGTAACAGCAGTCTGTAGTCATGTTGTAATGTTCATTACCACCCTGAAGTTCGATGGTGTTATTCCAAAGCTCAGTTTTAAAAAGACATTTGATTTCAGGACACGATAACTTAATGTCTCTGTTGGGTCATTGCACACCAGGAATTATCAGGTCTCCTTTCCCATGGGCTGTGACATCATCAACATATTGAATTCCTTCAGGTCAGACATCCAACCTACCTCCTCATATCTGTTATCTAGAACCCTCTCTGATGTAAACCATTATTGTGGTCAGTGCCACCATGGTCAGGTAGAAATGAAGAATGACTTTTGATGTAGGGTAGAGGAAGTTAACACAGAAAAAATTTATAAAATGGTTGGGAGATCTGGAAGAAAAAAGAAAAATTGGGCAGGTGACACCACCCCATATATGGAAACCCTAAATTTCCTGGAAAGAGACGCTCATTCCACGCTACTGTGACCCACATTCAGGAACAGATTTCTAGGAGCCTGCACACACAGCTCCTGGCACCAAGGAGATTAGTTCCTGCCTCTACAGGGCTGGTTTGCTGCTGCTGCTATGGGATCCAAAAGAACCCGCTTTCTTCCTTTCCTTTCTTCCTCTCTGCCTAGTGTTTGGCTGATCTTGACAGAACCTCCTAACATGGAGGCCGGAAGTCAGGGTAGTGTGGAAAACGAGGTTCTTGTATTTTCTGTCCCTCTGGTGTGGGGAGAAAACAAAAGGACAGAGATGGTGCTGAACATGCACACAAGGTGTCCGACACACTTGAACCTGAAAGTGGGAAAAGGGTGTTTGTGCAAAGAGAGGAGAGAAAGGAGTCTCAGAGATATTAAAAGCGGGAGTTGGAGTTGAATCTCCAGATACAGACTCTCTAACCAGGTGCCTACAAGTCCCTGGGAGACATCTTTTTTCAGATGACTGTATACTCCAGTTTAAAGATTGGTCTAGACTTTGATCGTGCAAAGGGATGCACACCCTCCAGCCAGCTTCCTCAGGGCACTCTGGACCTCATTGCTCCTCAAGATGTGAATGACGGGGCTCATCAGGGGGCTCACCACACAGAAGAGCACAGAGACCAGGGTGTCCATGTCCAGCCTTCTCTGGGCCTGTCATAATGGAAGTTGGCTGTTCCATAGAAGACCACCACGACAGTGAGGGGGGACACACAGGTGGAGAAGGCCCTCCTCATGCCCTGGGCAGAGGGAATCCCCAGGATGGCCGCCATGATGAGTGCATAGGAGCCTGCAGTGAAGAGGCAGGGGCTCAGACCTATGGTGGCACTGACTACGTGGAGCGCAGACCCGTTGACAGAGGTGTCTGTGCAGGAGAGCTTCAGGAGCAATGGGGTGTCACAGAGAAAGTGGCTGAACTGGTGGGGCCCACACAGAGTGAGTGTGATGGCCAGCACCATGTGTGTGACCAAATTCACCAGCCCACACAGCCAGGACCCAGTCACCAGGCCAACACAGACCTTCACACTAATGATGACTGGGTACTGAGGAGGACGGCAGGTGGCCACACAGCAGTCATACTGGCCACACAGCCAGTAAGACGTCTTCTGTGCAAGTACTTGTCACCAAGAAGAAGATCTGGGAAAGGCAGCCCTCATAAGAAATGGCCTTCTTATCCCAAAAGAAGTTCATCAGCAGTACTGGGAGGGTGGTGGATGTGTAGCAGATGTCCAAGAAGCTCAAATTGCTGAGAAAAAAGTACATTGGAGTTTAGAGAGCAGCACTGACCATGGTGGCCACTATTATGAGCTTGTTCCCCAGGAGAGTGGTCAGGTAAATTACCAAAAAGAGCAGAAAGAACCAGCCCTGTAGGTTGGAGTGGTTGGAAAATTCCAAGAAGATGAATTCAGTGACAAATGATTGATTGCTCATTTCCAATGGTATCATAGCTACAAAACAGAGAAAAAGAGACCATGACGAGAATGGACTGAGAGCACCCCAAACAGGCTTGTTAATCTGCAGCAACATGGCAAATAATATTGTATACAGAGATGCCTGGACTCTGGAAAGAGACGTATAGGAGTGACTTTAGAGAGAGCATAACTTCTCACAGACTTTTGCATGGGTGCTCTTTTGTAAGAATAAATGGAGACTTGGTCAAAATGCACAACCAGCTATCAACCCCTGTGTCTCATTGAATCTGCAGTATCTCCCTCCTAACACTGTGCTTCACTGTGATGAATTATTTTTTGTATGTCTGTTATTTCAAGTAATAAGTTTTCATTGTGGAAAAATGAAGAAAATGCAGAAAGTTATTCAGAAGAATAGAACAGGTCACAAAATCAAAGGTCTCTTTGCATTCATCCCATTCTACCTCTATCTATCTTTAAAATATCCAAAGCAAAATTTCCCAATATTGTTGTACTCGATTTAGTTGTTTGCCTTGTAATCTTAATTTCCTAACATGAAATTAAGTTAATATCTCCCTTTTTATTGAACATAGAAACTTTCCATTCCATTTACTATCATAAATATTTGAATAGAAGTTTTCATACATATGTATCTGTGATCATCTCTGATTATTTCTTAAAATTAAAATTATAAGTCACCTGCTTTTAAATACATTGATCTATTTTTTCAGTTGAAATTTTTATTTTTCTAAGTTTTATATGATACAAGAAATTTTGACAAATGATATATACTTAGGTATTTTTCTTCTTTTGTATTATAAGATTTACCTCACCAAACATTACATTTCCTGAAAAAAAATGATTGATACAATTACCGATTTTCTATCATGTTACCCATGCTAATCCGTGATCCATTGTTTTGAAGTAAAATTTCTGTTTCTTTTTCAATCTTAAATGAAAAATATTATAGTAAAACCGTAGGCTCTTGGTCCAGATAGATGTGGATTGAAATCCATCTGTTGTTTACTAGATGTTGTTTGTAAAATAGTCAGCTCATCTCTATTCCTCAGTTTGTTTTTTGCTTAGGATATAAATGATGTCTATTTCACAACTGCTGAAAAAGGTTTTGAGATAATATAAGCTATGTGTCTGGCACATTACATTTACTCAATGCCTTTTATTAAGTTAGAAAATGTCTATCCATTTTTTACTAGTAGTTTTTTATTTTTTTGGTGTATGTGTGCTGGGTTTTGAATTCAGAGCCTTATGCATACTAAGCATGCACTCTACCACTGGAATTTGGTAGTTTCATTTAGTTATACTAGTTTCATTTAGTTATACTTTTTATCATAAATAGATATTGAATTTTCTTATTTTCTCTGCATCTATTGAAATGCTATATATTTTTTCTTATTTAGTCTGTTACTATGGAAATTCGGTTGATTGAATTTTTGAATATTGAACCAGCCTTGCATTCTGGGATTGATCTCAACTGACTGTAATGTTATCCTTATTCTATATGGCTGAGTTCAGTTTGTTAATATTGTTCCCTGCTTGCTTTTGTGTATTCTATTTTCGCTGTTCTCCAGAGATAATCTATTTCTTGAAGAATTCTCAGCTGTATTCTACTGTTATTTTCAGTCAATGCATGTTAGTGGACTAGTGGGAAACAGAGAAAAGATTTCTGATGTTTCCAGGAAACTCTGCCTTAGGTACTGTAAACTCAGTCACAGGGATATGGCCTTCACAGTGACCCACTTTCTAGCAATATGGCTGAGCCTAGTTCTTATTCCTCCCGACGTTAGACATTTCGGCCTGTTCCTTTCCATAGCTGCAAAGGTTTTCCTTTGAGTGTCCTAATGTAACAGTTTCTGTTACTCTTGCCCCTGAAGATTACAGCTTTTGTTCTATGCAAAAAATCAGGAAATGGGTCTGGGAGGAGTTTTGGCTGCTGTTGCTGCTCTTTGTCCCTCCACCTATCCAAGAAATGATACCGTTAAAGACACTTTCTCAAAATACTTCCCTATCTTTCTGGGAGCATTTTGTGAAATCTATGGAGAAAAAGAAACAATACAAACATCTTATGTCTATAGCCCTCTGTGTCTTTATGTTCTTAAACCAGTCTATACTTAGTCTTTAGCAATCCATTAGCTACTTTTTATTTGAGTTTTATTTATAAATAAACTCCTATGTATCTAGTGGGTTCTCCCATAGTAAAAATAAAGCCTGGATTATTTTCGTTGCTTATCTCTCCCCAGACTTCGGTTAGTTGTTTCCCTTATAATCTTCATCCCTAATAAAGTCAAAGAAAGTCATTAATTTGCATTTTCTTCTGCTCTTTTTGGTTATTATAATGATGAAAACAACATGCTTTCTAGCTATTTTGATAGATACTCAAGGTGAAATTTGAAGTCTATACACTTACTTTTCAAAAATATTTAGTAATTTCTAATTTAGTTAAATATGTAGTTATTCTATTCAAAACAATCTCATTCCTAGCATATTTCCAAGGAAATTAATGCACAGTTCACAAAAAAAATCTTGTGTAAAAATTCATAATAACTCAAACAAATATTATGCCTTCAGCAGAAGGACAGAAGACAAATCACGGTTTATCATTCAGTGAAATAATTCAGTTACTTTAGAAACACAAATACTAGAACATTAATAACATTGACAAATCTAAAAAAAAATTTTCTGGGTGAAAGAAGCCAGATACAAAATATATACTGTATGTTTCTTTTAAATAAAGTTCAAAAATTAGCAAAACAGCTATAATGGTCAAGTAATAATGGTGTTCTTTTTTTTTTTTTTTTTGGAGCTCAGAGGTGATATCAGTTGAAGCATGAAGGATTTTTATAAAGTGATGGAAATGTTTTATGTCCTAATTTTTGGTAGCTCATATATATGTAAAATATTATAAACCTGTACACTTTAGATCTGTGCATTCTTTGAGTACAAATTATAGTTCAATTTTTAAAAATAGCCTTATTTTAAAAATAAGTAATTAATGGGGAAGAGTGGTACCTGCCTGTAATCCCAGGTACTTGGAGGACTAAGGCAGGAGGATCATAAATTTGAAACTCTGCAAGGCCCCCCGCCCCAAATAATTGAAAGGGCTGGGGATATAGCTTCATGGTAGAGTGCCACTGGGTTCAATCCCCAGTACTGCAGTAAGTAAGTAAGTAAGTAAGTAAGTAAGTAAGTAAGTAAACTGATAAATAGAAGTGAAAGCATTTTTTCAAGATGATTTTTAACTCAGGATTGGTTGGAACCAAATCTAAATATTTTTTTAGGTCTCTAAGAGGTTAAGTATTTTCTCCCATTTTTGCATTTCTCTACTTCTTTTTTACCACAGTGATAGTCCAGGACATATCACATTTTACAAGTGACATCAGTTGTGTCCTGATCAAGATCTGTTTGAAGCAGTGAATGTGATTGGTGGGTGCATTCGGTCTGTATCACAGATACAAAGCCTTGCTCACCATGATGGATGGGCATGTGCATGTGTGTGTGGTGTGTGTGTGTGTGTGTGTGTGTGTGTGTGTGTTATTGGTTGTGGGATTGGTCTTGACTGAGAACACTGTCTTATAGTTAGTGGGATGGCAAGTTGGCATCTCAAGCAACATTGATGGCAGAAATCTCAAAGAATATAGCAGGAATCTGCCATCTAAGGCTCAGCAAGCTCAGAACACTTGGTTATCCTAATTTGTATAAATGGAAAGACCCTCACTATTGAGCTTCTCTGAGAGCTGCATCACACTGGGGCGGGAAGAGGGAGACCATTTCCATAGAGATTTAACCTGTTTCTATGTAGACTCCAGCTAGGCTTCAAGGGGCTGGTGGGATAGTACCAGTGGATGCTGCCAAGCCCTGGGTCATTCTGAGGAGCCTGCTACTTTAGGGGAGGTGGCAGGGTATCATCCTATGGGGCCGGAACTAGGCTCTGTGAAGCTGTGTCTGGCTTGATTTCTAAGCAAGGTACTTGGCAATAGAAACCTCGGAAAACGTCCCACCCCCCACCATGCCATGGGCCACCAGAGAGCCCAGGTGTGTCTCTGGAAGCCAGGCTTGGGTATGAGCATGGACATCAATGATTGCAGAGTATCAACAATAGGGGACTATAAATCTCTTTCATGTGAGTGCAGACTGTAAACAGGGACGTCTGGAGGGAGATAGACTGGGTTTTAGAAAATCATCAGATCTCTAGGTCTAGAACACGCAGATAGACCCACTCATGGAATTGTGGATGTGAGTCCAAGGAGCAGGGGTTGATAACTGTGAAACCTAGTTCCCCAGGTTTTAGACACACCTGTTTAGTTAAAAAGAGTGATCTGAGTGCTAAAACAAGATCAAAATGAAGTGATTTTTATCTGAAGATGTGATGTGTTGAAGGTGGGAGAAAATCTCTGAATCTCTCATGGAGAAAGATATGGAGAACTTTAAAGTCCTAGTTGAAGAGGACACGGTAAAGACAACAAATCAGTTTGGGCAGGCTGGCTAGCTGTTGAGATCACTCAGGAAAACAGGAATATGTGAGGAATAGCAGATGTAGAGAGGCTTTGGTGGATTTGATTTGAGTAATGTTAAATGTGAGTTATCTGTGGGATAATCACGTGGAAATGCCCTTCACAGACAGCCTAGAACTGCAGGTGTGGATTTGGGAGTCATTGTCTTGAAAGAAACTGTTACAGAAAAGCGTGAATATGAAATCCCCCAGGAGAATAAAGAAAGTAGAGAAGGAAATAGAGAAAGTAGAAAATCTTGTGATACTTGGTGTTCACGAAAATTGTAGTAAAAGTTTATCCAGAAATGACTAAAAACACCACACTATCAAGGTCAGTTGTAGGTATCGCTTTCTCTAAATAATTTCCCTAAACAAGAGGTTACCTTATTAGCATTGATTTACAATAAATCAACTATTAAATGGAGCTGGAAGCTACATGTACTTGACATTTCTTACGTTCTCTGTTTTCTCTATCAACTACCTGGATGAACTTCGAGTCATTTAGAAATCAGTGACATGTACTTACTTTTAACTCCCCGTATCAAAAAGATCAATATGACAATCTCTTTTATAGGTAGATATCTAGATGTTTTAAGAAAAAGAAATAAAATTCCACATAGAAGGCAATTCCAGCAGATTTTACTATGGGAAATTGGTACAAGGTCTGTGGATGTGTAAAAGGGAAAACTAAACGTACATGTTCAGGGATTTAAAAATACAATCTCTGAAGTTGTGCATACTGCTATTGTAAAGGTCTTAAATATAAAGGTCAGTTCAGGAGGGATAATTTCATGGGGCATTAAAAAATCTCTCAATGTATGTTTATATAATTTTATCTACATATAAGTTTTTCCTTGGTTTTACTGGCTAATTTCTTGTAGGTCATGGGTGTGGGGTAGGGTGAAGGATGATACCCAAACAATTTTCCTTATCCTCTATGCTCTTTATTAATGTAGGGCATTAGATTGAATCATCATCATGGTCACCATTAGAATCCATTATTAACAATCATAACTCATGAATGACACTTTGTGACACAATATGTACTTGCTCCTTAGAATTTATATAATGAAGCATAGGAATTAGATCAACTTAATAGTAAACCCTCTGCTCTGCAATAATAATAACCATAATCATCATAATCATCTAGGGCATATTTCATAGAAAAAATAATTTGTGTGTGAGTCTTCTTAGATTGCTTCAATACACATAAATGCCTGACTTTAAAAACCTTGTTTAATGGAGTTTAAAAGTGGCATGTTTTCTGTAAAAATTAGATTGAATTTCGGATAATCCATTCTATCAAAACTCAGTGAATTTCTTTGAAAAGATGAATTTTACATACCTGAATCCAATCAGGATTTTTCAAATTGAGTAACGAATAGAGACACACATTAGATAAAAATACCTAACATTTATTAAATGCCTATAAGTCTTTTACATGCATTAACTTATTTGGTTTACAAAACAACCTATAAGATAACCTATTATCCCCATTTTACAGAAAAAAGAATTTAAATTAATGTACAATATATTAATGCAAGTAGGGAAACATCAATGAATCCCTTTAATTTGCATAATGTACATTAATTTGTACATTTAATATGTATTAACAATTATGATTTAAGAAACAAAAAAGAAATTGACTCAGGAAAATTTATCATGTAATAACTATTATTTGTAGTGATACTTTGTTACCTGATGTTAATACCATATATTAGTAAACTGTCTTATTATCTTCAATGCCCAGACATTCTTGTCTTTGGTTCTAATAATTCATTGCACATGATTAATATGCCAACACAGCTTTCATTGAAATTCCAAATCTCAGGGCCTTAAGAAGCTTAAAGTATTTAAATTTCAATAGAAAGTCGGTGCTTCAGATAAGCACAACTAATTTTAAAATCTTAAATATAAACAAAATAAAATAAATAAGTATAGAGTCTTAAAAGAGGAACTTTTTTTTTTTTGCTTTGGCAATAAATGAAATGTTTTGCTGACTAACCTTAGAGATTCATTTCCTCAAACGAAAAAAAGAAAAATGGGCATGACCAAAACTAGGAAGAATGGTGTGATAATGAAAACCCTTATGCACATCAGGGAAACAATGATTCCTATATGATCTCAATAGCACAAGCAATGATTAAAATTTTTAAATCCAATTTTCATGTTGCCCAGTAAATTGCTTAAAACACACACACACACACACACACACACACACACACACACACACACACACACATACAAACACACACAGAGTACAAGGTCAATTTATTCAGAAAAAATATCTGAATGATTTCAGGTTCTTGTGGCAATGTGAATTTACTACTGTGAAATCTATGAGCTATCTGGCCTGGCCCAGAGTTGTCCTCATATCTTTCCATGTGGTGTGGGTGCTTGGAGTTGAGGGAAAGATCAAAGGTCATTGTGCAGAAGAGTTGGCCTCAGTCAGTGAGTTCCAAGTGTTCCCAGTGATGCTGGTCCAAGGACACGCTTTGGGGGAGGCTGGGCTCTTTCACCTAATGTGCAGGGATGCTCTTACCCCTAACTGGTAGGTTTAAAATCTTAACAAATTCACCAGGAAAAAGCCTCCCTCCTGTCTTGGAGATTCAGCACTCAATTCAGCATTTAACATCTCTGTTTTTTGGGGGCCAGTGTGTAGGGGGGCAGTTACCGGAGATTGAACTCAGGGGCTTGACCACTGAGCCACATCCCCAGCCCTATTTTATATTTTATTTAGAGACAGGGTCTCACTGAGTTTCTTGGTGCCTTGTTTTTGCTGAGGCTGTCTTTGAACTCACTATCCTCCTGCTTCAGCCTCCTGAGCTGCTGGGTTACAGGGGTGCACCACTGTGCCAGCTCTTTCAGTTCTTTTTATTTCACCTGTGCTTCTTCTAGCATGAAGGGGAAAGGGAAGACAAATTATTACCTCTTATGATATGTCAGGGCCTTCTAGTTATAAAATTCTTCAAAATAAAAAATTCTCTTTTCCATTTAGGATTTAATTTTTTTTTTCTTGGTAGTGGTTAGTTTCAATTGAAACCAATTTTGTTCCTATACAGGGTCTAATTTAGTCCTAAGCCAGATCTACTAAGAAACCCAAATAGGATAAGATAAGATCTCTATCCTGCTGCGCCCCTCCCCTGACTCAGGCAATGGCAAGGCCCTACTGAGGTCCATGGCGCAAGGTGTCCATCCTCTGGAGGAGCGCAGTATGTTTCTGGGAATGGGCTGATTTGTTTTTGTATTCCTTTAATAAGTATAGTTTTGATTTCTCATATGACCATTAAGTATAAAGGAAAAATCATGACTTTCCTAATTAATGCAACTACTTCTAAAGCATAGATCTGTTTGCTCTAAATGCAATGATTCAGCTGTGGAGTGTAAATTATTAATGTCTAAATGAAAACTCCCTGTATTCCTGTCAAGGAAGTTTTTAGAAATTAAATTAAAATCTAGAGAAGGAAAATTAATGTTAAGAAGATAGATTAGTGCTTAGTACTGGGCAACTTGTTCTTGTTCCTGTGCACAATGGTTTGTGCTCTTACTTTTGTTTGATTACAAGTAATAACAAATCAACTACTTGCCGTAACCCTGGCACCGGTTCCAGTCAGTAAGTCAAGAAAGAATAGTCAAGGTATAGGCCAATAGTTTGGGACATTTGTAACTATTATTAAAATTTAACTAAGCAGAAACAGCTCAAAGCAAAAGTCGAACTGAAAGTACAAATGCTTTCTTATGCATAAGCCAAGATACATTCTTCTATCCTAATTGCAGCTACGTAATATTTTGTTTTGTTTGAATAATGATTCCTGTTTTGTAACCACAAATTACTGTAAGCCTGCCAAAATGAAAAGTATATATTATCAACTTCACAAGTAAAGATTGGGATCAACACGTTCACTTTGGTGTCTGTGTTGTTTCTCCACCCCCTCTTTCGCCGACTCCTCACCATATGTTCGTCTGTTAGACGCCCTGTTGGAGCTGGTCTCCTACGCTGTAATTCAACCAACTTACAATCTATTGGGAAGATGAACTCAATATGTGCAGGAAACTTGGTAACAATTCTATGTAATCTACAAATTATCATTATTTTCCCTTAGTGTTTGCTTGGGAAGCTCTGGGAATGGAGCACTTAATACTTGTCAAAGCCCCTCATTCCATCTTGAATATGCACTCCTCCAGGTCCAAGTTGGGCCTCTCAATTGTGTTCTAAACACTAGGGCAACACCTTGTGTAAATGTGCACTCAGTAAAGGTTTGAAGAATGAAGAAGGTCTGTCAAGTACATCCATGTAGCAGAGTTTTTAAAAGATTCTTTAAAGACGGTACTGTGTGGGACCTAAAAAATCTAACAGAGACTTGACAAAGGCGAGAGGACATTTCTGTTCAGTGGTTCTGGTGCAGATATCTTGCTGAAAAAAATAAAGCCTTTTTGGGCATAAGTGAGGCAGCATAGCCCAGCGGCTTCTGAGGAACTCAGTGTCTCCTGTCTCCTAAACATATCCCTTATGGAGACCATCAGCTCAGTTCCCACAGAACAAGCAGCTCTGCATCTTTCTTTCCCAATCAGTCATCTCAAAGTCAGGTGACCGAGAATGAAGTCACTTATGAGTGACCCCAAAATATAATATTTATAAAGGAGGGGGGTTGTGTATGAAGTAGATTACTCACAAGCTTCAGGGATTCATTACAGTTAGTAAATTTCTTGCAACTCCCCTCCCCAAGCATCGATGTGTTGTAAGATAAAGATGAAAACGCCTAGTTAGTGAATGAATACGTTTCTAAACATAACTTCTTCTACAATAATGATTTTTATTTAAACAGATATTTTGGTAGGTCTATTGTCATGCTATATTGTATCATAATGAGAATGTGTCCCTATACTTTCTCCCTAAAAATTATTCCTTTTTGTCCTGCTCATCAAAAGAAGAGGATTAACACTTAGCATTATCTAATGTTTACCATAAGTAATTTTCCACACACATCATCTCACTCTAGGAATTTAGGCATCCCAGAGTTTCTGGTTATGTTTTGGGTTTTCTTCCAGTACTGGAGGCATCATGCTAAATCCCCCAGGTTTTGTCATAACCTCTGAAGTTATTTCTACTCTGGCAATACAAGTAGTATTGTGGAAACTTAAACACACATAGAAAAGGTGCTACGATAGGTCATTACATGAATGCCATCAAAATGGTAATGAAAATATGTACAATATTCTGTAATATATTTTTAAGGTGTAGCTATATCCTGATTCTGGGATAGTGTTTTTGAAAATTGTGATGGTAAATAAACTACTTACCAGCAACTCTCACAGAGAGGCATAGATTTCTGGTTTTGGTGTGGCCCTTGCTGCTCTCCATACTAGCACCTGGGCTGCAAAGAAAGCTCTTGGTAAAACTGGCTGTTGGTCTCCATTCACCACAAAACGGACCTGTTATTCTGAATGTTGCCTGTCACATATCTGTGGCCTCATGAAGGAGTCAAAATCCTCTGATCTCTCACAATTCATTTTCCTGTGATGGACATTTATAGAGGTCTGGGTCTGACCTGTTGGGAATATGCATGGAGCCTTTCCTCTGCAGCTGCTCTGGGACTCCTCAGTGTGCAAACACAACTCAAGGGCAATGGCTTGAGTTCAACTGCAACAATGGAGAGCAGTTAATTCGCTGTTGGATTTATTAATGTCTTGGCAATCACCTGTTCCCAGCATGCAGCGAGAAGATCAGCGTCCTCTCTCTTCTGGGATGTGGGTGAGCAAAATTGAGAGTAAGATTTCTGCTAAGAAGTTGTGGGTGGCTGAAACCTCAAGACTGCCTTCCCTTCCCACTAGAGAGAGAAGGGGTCAGGCTGGGTGTACCCTTATTGGGATGGATTTCGCACGGCATATGAAGTTTTTTCTTCATGTTACATACTTTGCCAGATGGACAGATATCAGAAGCCACAATATTAAAAGAATTTCCACTATCTTCAGCTGATCCACTCCTGCTAAGGTCTGATCCCTTACCAAACCCTGTATGACTTCGTGCCCCTTAATTTTATGATCCTGCTAATGCTCATGACCTGGTGAAAAAATTGTTTGCTATGGAGTTTAAAAGTAGGGGGAAAAAGAGTCATTAAAAACATCTTTCGGGTACAGATGGAGAAAAGACAACAAGCTTGAAAGTCTTGTAGTATTTTACTGCACAAAAATAAAAATAAAAGTATTAGATAAAGAGGTAAGTCTCTAAAATGTAAAATTTCCCATAATACAATGGGTTTTTCCTCATGCTTAGGAGAGACACATTAACAGTACGCCTAAAAGATCTTAGAATGATTAGCCATCAGGGAAAGGCAAAGCTAAAGCACATTTGATGAAGCACTTCACACATTCCAGGGTCATCACAATAAAAGGAATAATAATGATGTGTTGTTAAGGGAGTGAGGAAATCAGAAGTTTTATTCACCACTCTTAATAATAAGGTAAGCTGGTTTCACTGGTCTGAAAATGATCTGGATCTTCTTCAGAAAGTTAAATATGGAGTATATTCTGCACCCCAGTCTAAAACCTCTGCTTTCTGTAGCAGTCCTTCTGCACCTCAGTCTCCAAACTCTGCTATCTGCAACAGTCCTTCTACACCCCAGTCTCCAACCTCTGCTCTATGCTACAGTCCTTCTGCACCCCAGTCTCCAACCTGTGCTCTCTGAAACTATCCTACTGCACCCCTGTCTCCAAACTCTGGTCTCTGTAGCGATCATTCTGCACCTCAGTCTCCAACCTCTGCTCTCAGCATCGATCCTTCTGTATCCCAGTCTCCAAAATCTGCTCTCTGCAACAGTACTTCTGCACCCCAGTCTCCAAGCTTTGCTCTCTGTAACAGTCCTTCTGCACATCAGAGTCCAACCTCTGCATTGTTTAACGATCCTTCTGCACCTCATGTCCAAACTCTGCTCTCTGTAACAGGCCTTCTGCACCACAGTCTCCAGTCTCTGCTCACTGCAACATTTCTTCCGCACCCCAGTCTCCAACCTCTGCTCTTTGCAACATTTCTTCTGCACCCCAGTCTTCAACCTGTGCTCTCTGAAACTATCCTACTGCACCCCTGTCTCCAAACTCTGGTCTCTGTAGCGATCATTCTGCACCTCAGTCTCCAACCTCTGCTCTCAGCATGGATCCTTCTGCATCCCAGTCTCCAAACTCTGCTCACTGCAACAGTACTTCTGCACCCCAGTCTCCAAACTTTGCTCTCTGTAACAGTCCTTCTGCACATCAGAGTCCAACCTCTGCATTGTGTAACGATCCTTCTGCACCTCATGTCCAAACTCTGCTCTGTGTAACAGGCCTTCTGCACCACAGTCTCCAACCTCTGCTTTCTGTAACAGTTCTTCTGAACCCAAATCTCCAAAAACTGCTCTCTGTAACACTCCTTCAGCACCCCAGTCTTCATCCTCAGCTGTCTGTAAAAATCCTTTGACACCCCTGTCTCCAACCTCACCTCTCTGTAAAAGTCCTTCTGCACCTGAGTATACAACCTCTGCAATCTGTAACGGTCCTTCTGCACCCCAGTCTTCAAACTCTGCTCTCTGTATCAGTCCTTCTGCACCCAAGTCTCCAAACTCTGCTCTCTGCAACATTTCTTCTGCACCCCAGTCTCCAACCTGTGCTCTCTGTAAGAGTCCTTCTGCACCTCAGTCTCCAACATCTGCTCTCTGCAACGATCCTTCTTCTACCCAGTCTCCAAACTCTGCTCTCTGTAAAAGTCCTTTTGTACCGCAGTCTCCAACCTCTTCTCTTTGTAACGGACCATCTGCTCCCCAATTGCCAACCCCTGCTTTCTGTAACAGTCCTTCTGCACCCCAGTCTCCAAACTCTTCTCTCTGCAACGATCCTTCTGCACCTCAGTCTCCAACTTCTGTTTTCTCTAAAAGTCCTTCTGCATCTCAGTCTCCATCCTTTGCTTTTTGTAATGGTCCTTCTGCACCCCAGTCTCCAATCTGTGCTCTCTGTAACAATCCTACTGCACCTCTATCTCCAATGACTGCTCTCTGTAACAGTCCTTCTGCACCCCAGTCTCCAAACTCTGCTCTCGTAACAATCCTTCTGTACCGCAGTCTCCAACCTCTTCTCTCTATAATGGTACTTCTGCACCCCAATTGCCAACCTCTGCTTTCTGAAACAGTCCTTCTGCACCTGAGACTCCAACCTCTGCTCTCTGTAACAGTCCTTCTAAGCCTCAGTCTGAAACCTCAGCTGTCTGCAACAATCCTTCTAAACCACAGTCTCCAAACAGTGCTATCTGTAACAATCCTTCTGCACCCCAGTCTCAAATATCTGCTCTCTGTAATAGGTCTTATGAAACTCAGTCTCCACAGTCTGCTCTCTGTAATAGGCCTTCTGTATCCCAGTCTCCAGCCTCTTCTCTCTGCAACGATTCTTCTGCACCTCAGTATCCAACCTCTGCTTTCTGCAACAGTCCTTCTACACCCCAGTCTCCAAACTCTGCTCTCTGTAAGATCCTTCTGCACCCCGTTCTCCAAACTTTGCTCTCTGTAACAGTCATTCTGCACCTCAGTCTCCAACCTCATCTCTCTGTAACGGTCCTTCTGCACCCCAGTATCCAACCTCTGTTCTTTGCAGCACTCCTTCTGCACCCCAAGCTACAAACTCTGCTCTCGGTAAAAGTCATTCTGCACCCCAGTTTCTAAACTCTACTTTCCATGTCAGTAATTCTGCACCCCAGTCTAAAACCTCTGCTCTCTGTAACAGTCCTTCTGCACCTCATTCTCCAAACTTCTGCTCTCTGCAACAGTCCTTTTACACCCCAGTCTTCAACCTCTTCTCTCTGCTACAGTCCTTCTGCACCCCAGTCTCCAACCTCTGCTCTCTGCAATGATCCTTCTGCATCCCAGTCTCCAAAGTCTGCTCTCTGTAAGATCATTCTGCACCCCGTTCTCCAAACTTTGTTCTCTGTAACAGTCATTCTGTACTTAAGTCTCCAAGCTTATATCTCTGCAACGGCCCTTGTGCACCTCAGTATCCAACCTCTGTTCTCTGCAGCTCTCCTTCTGCACCCCAGGCTACAAACTCTGCTCTCTGTAACAGTCCTTCTGCACCCCAGTCTCCAAACTCTACTTTTCGTATTAGTTATTCTGCACCCTAGTCTAAAACCTCTGCTATCTGTATCAGTCTTCCTGCACCCCAGTCTCCAGCCTGTTATCTCTGCAACGATTCTTCTGCACCTCAGTATCCAAACTCTGCTCTCTGCAACAGTCTTTCTGCACCCCAGTCTCCAACGTCTCCTCTCTGTAAGATCATTCTGAACCCCGTTCTCCAAACTTTGCTCTCTGTAACAGTCATTCTGCACCTCAGTCTCCAACCTCATCTCTCTGCAACGGTCCTTCTGCACACCAGTATCCAACCTCTATTCTTTGCAGCAGTCCTTCTGCACCCCAAGCTACAAACTCTGCTCTCGGTAATAGTCATTCTGCACCCCAGTCTCTAAACTCTACTTTCCATGTCAGTAATTCTGCACCCCAGTCTAAAACCTCTGTTCTCTGTAACAGTCCTTCTGCACCTCAGTCTCCAAACGTCTGCTCTCTGCAACAGTCCTTTTACACCCCAGTCTCCAAACTCTGCTCTCTGCTACAGTCCTTCTGCACATCAGTCTCCAACCTGTGCTCTCTGAAACTATCCTACTGAACCCTGGTCCTCAAACTCTGCTCTCTGTAGCGATCCTTCTGCACCTCAGTCTTCAATCTCTACTCTCTACAATGATCCTTCTACATCCCAGTCTCCCACATCTGCTCTCTGCAACGGTCCTTCTGCACCCCAGTCTCCAAACTCTGCTCTTAGTAACAGTCCTTCTGTTCGGCAATCTCCATCTTTTTCTCTCTATAATGGTCCTTCTGCACCCCAATTTTCAACCTCTGCTCTCTGTAACAGTGCTTCTAAGCCTCAATCTGAAACTTCTGCTCTCTTCAAAAATCCTTCTAAACCCCACTCTCCAAACTGTGCTATCTGTAACAATCCTTCGGCACTCCAGTCTCCAACATCTACTTTGTGTAACAGGTTTTCTGCAACCCAGTCTCCAAACTCTGCTCTCTGTAACAGGCCTTGTTCACCCCAGTCTCCAAACTCTGATCTGTGCAAAAGTTCTTCTACACACCAGTCTCCAACCTCTGCTCTCTGTAACAATCCTTCTGTATGCCAGTCTCCAAAGTCTGCTCTCTCTAAGATCATTCTGCACCCCGTTCTCCAAACTTTGCTCTCTGTTACAGTCATTCTGTACTTAAGTCTCCAAGCTTATATCTCTGCAACGGCCCTTGTGCACCCCAGTATCCAACATCTCTTCTCTGCAGCTGTCTTCCTGCACCCCAGGCTACAAACTCTGCTCTCTGTAACAGTCTTTCTGCACCCCAGTCTCCAATCTCTACTTTCCATATAAGTTATTCTGCACCCCAGTCTAAAACCTCTGCTCTCTGTAACAGTCTTCCTGCACCCCAGTCTCCAGCCTCTTATCTCTGCAACGATTCTTCTGCACCTCAGTATCCAACCTCTGCTCTCTGCAACAGTATTTCTGCACCCCAGTCTCCAACGTCTGCTCTCTGTAAGATCATTCTGAACCCCGTTCTCCAAACTTTGCTCTTTGTTACAGTCATTCTGCACCTCAGTCTTCAACCACATCTCTCTGCAACGGTCCTTCTGCACCCCAGTCTCCAACCTCTGCTCTGTGCAAAAGTCCTTCTACACCCCAGTCTCCAACCTCTGCTCTCTGCAACGATCCTTCTACGTGCCAGTCTCCAAAGTCTGCTCTCTGTAAGATCATTCTGCACCCCGTTCTCCAAACTTTGCTCTCTGTAATAGTCATTCTGTACTTAAGTCTCCAAGCTTATCTCACTGCAACGGCCCTTGTGCACCCCAGTATCCAACCTCTGTTCTCTGCAGCTGTCCTTATGCACCCCAGGCTACAAACTCTGCTCTCTGTAACAGTGCTTCTGCACCCCAGTCTTCAAACTCTACTTTCCGTATTAGTTATTCTTCACCCCAGTCTAAAACCTCTGCTGTCTGTAACAGTCCTTCTGCACCTCAGTCTCCAACCTCTGCTCTCTGCAACAGTCCTTCTACACCCCAGTCTCCAACCTCTGCTCTATGCTACAGTCCTTCTGTACCCCAGTCTCCAACCTCTACTCTCTGCAACATTTCTTCTGAACCTTAGTCTCCAACCTATGCTCTCTGAAACTATCCTACTGCACCCCGGTCTCCAAACTCTGCTCTCTGTAGCGATCATTCTGCACTTCAGTCTCCAACCTCTGCTCTCAGCATCGATCCTTCTGCATCCCAGTCTCCAACCTCTGCTCTCTGCAACAGTACTTCTGCACCTCAGTCTCCAAACTCTGCTCTCCTAAACAGTTTTTCTGCACCCCAGTCTCAAAACTCTGCTCTGTGCAAAAGTCTTTCTACACACCAGTCTCCAACATATGATCTCTACAATGATGCTTCTGCATCCCAGTCTTCAACGTCTGCTCTCTGCTGCAGTCCTTCTTCACCCCAGTCTCCAACCTCTTCTCTCTTCAACATTTCTTCTGCACCCCAGTCTCCAACCTGTACTCTGTAACTATCCTACTGCATCCCGGTCTCTAAACTCTGCTCTCTGTAGCGATCCTTCTGCACCTGAGTCTCCAAAGTTTGCTCTTTGTAATGGTATTATGCACCCTAGTCTCCAACATCTGCTCTCTACAACAATCCTTCTGCACCAAAGTCTCTGAACTCTGCTCTCTATAACGGTCCTTCTGCACCCTAATTGCCATCTCTGCTTTCTGTAACAGTCCTTCTGCACCTCAGATTCCGACCTCTGCTCTCTGTAACAGTCCTTCTAAGCCTCAGTCTGAAACTTCTGCTGTCTGCAACAATACTTCTGCACCCTAGTCTCCAAGCTGTGCTATCTGTAACAATCCTTCTGCACCCCAGTCTCCGACCTCTGCTCTCTGTAACAGGTCTTCTGCACCCCATTCTCCAGACTCTGCTCTCTGTAACAGGCCTTCTGCTCCCCAGTCTCCAACCTCTTCTCTCTGCAACGATTCTTCAGCACTGAGTCTTCAACCTCTGCTCTCTGCAACAGTCCTTCTAAACCGCAGTCTCCAACCTCTGCTCTCTGCAATGATCCTTCTGCATCCCAGTTTCCAACAACTGCTCTCTGCAACAGTCCTTCTGCACCCCAGTCTACAACCTCTACTCTCTGCACGATCATTCTGCATCCCAGTCTCCAAACACTGTTCTCTATAACAGTCCTTCTGAACACCAGTCTCAAAACTCTGCTCTCTGTATTTATCCTTCTGCACCTCAGTCTCCAACCACTGGTCTCTTTAAAAGTCCACCTGCACCTCAGTCTCCAACCTCTTCTGTCCATATGATCTTTCAGCAACACAGTCTCCAAACTCTGCTCTCTATAACAGTCGTTCTGCACCCCAGTCTCCAACCTCTCCTCTCTGTAACAGGCCTTCTGGACACCAGTCTCCCAACTCTGCTCTCTTTAGCAGGCCTTCTGCACCCCAGTCTCCATAATGTGCTCTCTGCAATGATCCTTCTGCACACCAGTCTCCAAACTCTTATCTCTGAAACAGTCTATCTCCACCTCAGTCTCCAAATTCTGCTCTCTATAAGATACATCTGAACCCCAGTCTCCAAACTCTGCTCTCTGTTTCAGTCCTTCTGCACCTAAGTCTCTAACCTCTGCTCTCTGTAACAGTCCTTCTGCACCCCAGTCTCTAAAATCTACTCTCTGCAACATTCCTTCTGCACCCCAGTCTTCAACATCTACTCTCTGCAACACTCCTTCTGCAACCCAGTCGCCAAACTCCGCTCTCTGCAAGGATCCTTCTGGACTCCAGTCTCCAACCTCTGCTCTCAGCAACAGCCTTCTACACCACAGTCTCCAACCTCTGCTCTCTATAATATCCTTCTGCACTCCAGTTTCCAAACTATGCTATCTATAAAATTCCTTCTCCATCCCAGTCTCCAACCTCTGCTCTCTGCAACAGTACTTCTGCTCCCCAGTCTCGGACATCTGTTCTCTGTAACAATCCTTCTGTTTCGCAGTCTCCAACCTCTGCTCTTTGTAAAGGTCCTTCTACACCCCAGTCGCTAACCTCTGTTTTCTGTATCAGTCTGCCTGAACCACAGTCTCCAAAATGTGTTCTCTGTATCTATCCTTTGCACCTCAGTCTCCAACCTATGCTCTATGTAAGAGTCCTTCTGCACCCCCGTCTCCAACCTCTGCTCTAGGTGACAGTCTTATACCGCAGTCTCCAAACTTTGCTCTCTGTAAAGGTCCTTCTGCACCTTAATTCCCAAACTCTGCTTCCTGTAACAGTTTTTTTCCACCTGAGTCTCCAGTCTCTGCTCTCTGTAACAGTCCTTCTACACCCCAGTCTCCAATCACTGCTCTCTGTAAAAGTCCACCTATAGCTCAGTCTGAAACCTCTACTCTCCACGATTCTTCTGCACCACAGTCTCCAACCACTGCTCTCAGTAACAGTCCACCTGCAGCTCAGTCTCCAACCTCTGCTCTCTGTTAGATCCTTCAGCAAACCAGTCTCCAAACACTGCTCTCTATAACAGTCCTTCTGCACCCCAGTCTCCAAACTCTCCTCTCTGTAACAGGCCTTCGGCATGAAAGTCTCCAAACTCTGCTCTATGCAACGATCATTCTGCACGCCTGTCTCCAACCTCTGCTATCTGCAATGATCCTACTAAACCCCAGTCTCCAACCTCTCATCTCTGAAACAGTCCTTCTACACCTCAGTCTCCAACCTCTGCTCTCTGTAATAGGCCTCCATCACCCCAGTCTCCAACCTCTTCTCTCTGCAACGATTCTTCTCTACCCAAGTCTCCAAAATCTGCTCTCTGCAACTGTCCTTTAGCACCCCAGACTGCAAACTCTGCTCTCTGTAACATCCATCTGAACCGCAGTCTCCAACCCCTGCTCTATGTAACAGTCCTTCCGCACCTCAGTCTCCAACCCCTGCTCTCTGTAACAATTTTTCTGCACCCCACTCTCTAATATCTGCTCTCTGCAACAGTCCTTATCTAACCCAGTATCCAACATCTGCTCTCTACAACAGTACTTCTGCACCCCAGTCTCCAAACTCTGCTCTCTGCAATGAACCTTCTGGACCTCAGTCTCCAACGTCTGCTCTCTGCAACAGTCCTTCTGCAATACAGTCTCCAAACTCTGCTCTCTGTAAGATCTTTCTGCACTCCAGTTTTCAAATTCTGCTCTCTGTTAAATTTCTTCTTCACCCCAGTCTCAAACCTCTCTCCTCTTCAACAGTCCTTCTGCTCCCCAGTCTCCGAGATTTGCTCTCTGTCACAGACCTTATATAGCGCAGTTTTCAAACTCTGCTCTCTGTAACGGTCCTTCTGCAACCCAGTCTCCAAACTCTACTTTTTGCATCAGTCCTTAAGAACCCCAGTCTCCAACATCTGCTCTTTGTATCTATCCTTCTGGACCTCAGTATTCAACCTGTGCTTTGTGTAACAGTCCTTCTGCACCCCAGTCTCCAACCTCTGCTCTCTGTAACAGTCCTTCTATACCGCAGTCTCCAACCTCTATTCTCTGTAACAGTCCTTCTGCACACCAATTTCCAACCTCTGTTTTCTGTAACAGTCTTTCTGCACCTCAGTCTCCAAACTCTGCTCTCCGTAACAGTCCTTCTACACCTCAATCTCCAACCTCTGCTCTCTGTAACAGCACTTCTGCACCTCAGTCTGAAACCTCTCCTCTCCACGATGCTACTGCACCCCAGTCTCCAACCACTGCACTCTGTAACAGTCCACCTGCACCTTAGTCTTCAACCTCTGCTCTCTGTAAGATCCTTCAGCAACACTTTCTTCAAAATCTGCTCTCTGTACCAGTCCTTCTGCACCCAAGTATCCAACCTCTCATCTCTCTAACAGGCCTTCTGCACGCCAGTCTCCAAATCTGCTCTCTTTAGCAGGCCTTCTGCACGCATGTCTCCAACATCTGCTCTCTGCAAGGATCCTTATACACCCGTCTTTAACCTCTGCTCTCTGCAATGATCCTACTGAAACCCAGTCTCAAACCTCTGATCTCTACAACCGTCCTTCTGCACCTAACTCTCAAAATTCTGCTCTCTGTAAGATCCTTCTGCACCGCTGTCTCCAACCTCTGCCCTCTCTAACAGTCCTTCTTCACCCCAGTCTCCAACATCTGCTCTTCGCAACAGTTATTTTTCACCCCAGTCTCCAAACTCTGCTCTCTGTAACAGTCCTCTTGTACTGCAGAATCCAACCTCTGATCTCTGTAACGGTCTTTCTGCACCCCAGACTCTAATCTCTGCTTTCTGTATCAGTCCTTCTGCAACCCAGTCTCCCACCTCTGCTCTCTATAACAGTCCTTCTTCACCCCAGTCTCCAAAGTCCGCTATCTGCAACAGTCCTTTTGCACCCCAGTCTTCAACCTCTGCTCTCTGTAACAATCCTTCTGCACCTCAGTCTTTAAACTCTGTACTCTGCAACGTTACATCTGCATCTCAGTCTCCAACATCTACTCTCTGTAACAGTCTTTCTGCACCTAATTCTTCAACCTCTGCTCTCTGTAGGATCCTTCTCCAACACAGTTTCAAAACTCTGCTCTCTGTAACAGTCCTTCTGCACACCAGTCTCCAAACTCTGCTCTCTGCACCGATCCTTCTTCACCCCAGTCTCCAACATCTGCTCTCTGCAACAATCCTTCTGCACACCAGTCTTCAACATCTGCTCTCTGCAACAGTCTTTCAGAAACTCAGTCTAAAAACTCTGCTCTCTGCAACGATCCTTCTGCACCTCAGTCTCCTACCTCTGCTCTCTGTAAGACCCTTCTGAAACCCAGTCTCCAAACTCTGCTCTCTGTAACAGTCCTTCTGCAGAATAGTTTTCAATCTCTGCTCTCTCTAACAGGAATTTTACAACCCAGTCTCGAACCTCTGCTCTCTGTAACAGGCCTTCAGAACCCCAGTCTCCAACCTCTTCTCTCTGCAATGATTTTTCTCCACCCCAGTCTGCAACCTCTGCTCTCGGTAACAGTCCTGCACACTAGTCACCAACCTCTACTCTCGGTAAGTTCCTTATGCACTCCAATCTCCAACCTCTTCTCTCTGCAACGATTCTTTTCCATCCCAGTCTCCAACATCTGCTCTCTGCAACAGTTTTTTTGCACCCCAGTTTCTAAACTCTGCTCTCTGTAAGATCCATCTGAACTTCAGTCTCCAACCTCTGCTCTCTGTAACAGTCCTTCTTTACACCATTCTCCAAACTCTGCTCTCTGTAACTGTCCTTCTTTACACCAGTCTCCAAACTCTGCTCTCTGTAACTGTCCTTCTGCACCTCAGTCTCGAAACTCTGCTCTCTGAAACAGTCAATCTGCACCTCAGTCTCTAAAATATGCTCTCTGCAACAATCCTTCTAGACCCCAGTCTTCAACTTCTGCTCTCAGCAACAGTCCTTCTGCACCACAGTGTCCAACCTCTGCTCTCTGTAAGATTCTTCTGCACTCCAGTTTCTAAACTCTGCTCTCTGTAACATTCCTTCTCCACCCCAGTCTCCAACTTCTGTCCTCTGAAACAGTCCATCTGATCCCCAGTCTCCGAGATCTGCTCTGTGTAACAGTCCTTCTGTACCACAGTCTCGAAACTCTGCTCTCCGTAACACTGCTTCTATACCTCAGTCTCCAACCTCTGCTCTCTGTAACAGTCCTTCTGCACCCCAGTCTCCAACCTTTGCTATTGGTAAAAGTTCTATACTGCAGTCTTCATTCTCTGCTCTCTTTAATGGTCCTTCTGCATTCCAATTTCCAAACTCTGCTTCCTGTAACAGTCCTTTTGCACCTGAATCTCCAAACTCTGCCCTCTGTAACAGTCCTTCTACACCCCAGTCTCCAACCTCTGCTCTCTGCAACAGTCCTTCTGCACCCCAGTCTCCAACATATGCTCTCTGCAACAGTCCTTTTTTACTTCAGTCTGAAAACTCTGCTGTTTGGAATGAAGCTTCTGCACCCCAGTCTCCTACCTCTTCTCTCTGTAACAATCCATGTACACCTCAGTCTCCAACCTCTGCTCTCTTTAACAGTCCTTGTGCAACTCAGTCTCCAAATTCTGCTCTCTGTAAGATCCTTCTGCAAGGCTGTCTACAACCTCTGCTGTTCGAAACAGGCCTTCTGCATCCCAGTCTCTAACCTCTGCTCTCTGTAAGAGGCCTTCTGCACCCAAGTCTCCAAGCTCTACTCTCTGCAACGATAATTCTTTACCCCAGTCTCCTACCTTTTCTCTCTAAAACAGTTCTTCTTCACCCCAGTCTCCTACCTCTGCTCTCTGTAAGATCCTTCTGCACACCAGTCTCCAACCCCTGCACGCTGTAACAGTCCTTCTGGAACCTATCTCCAAACTCTGCTCTCTGCAATGGTCATTCTGCACCCCACTCTCCAACCTCTGTTTTCTGCAATAGTAATTCTACACCCCAGTCTCCAAAATCTGCTCTATGTAACAGTCCTTCTGTACCAGAGTCTCAAACCTCTGCTCTCTGTGACGGTCCTTCTGCCCCCCAGTCTCCAACATCTGCTTTCTTTGTCAGTCTTTCTGCACCCCAGTATCCAACCTCTGCTCTCTGTAACAGTCCTTCTGAACCTCAGTCTCCAACATCTGCTTTCAGCAACAGTCTTTCTGAACCACAGTCTCCTACCTCTGCTCTCTGCAACATTCCTTCTGTACCCCAGTATCAAACCTTTGCTCTCTGTAAAAGTCCGTCTGCACCCCAGTCTCCAACCTCTGCTCTCTGTAATGATCCTTCTGCACCCCAGTCTCAAACATCCGCTCTCTGTAACAGTCCTTCTGCACCGCAGTCTCCAAACTCTTTTCTCTGTAAGATCGTTCTGAAACCCAGTCTCCAACGTCTGCTATCTGTAACTGTCCTTCTGCACCCCAGTCTTTAACCTCTGCTCTCTGCAACAGTCCTTCTTCACCTCAGTCTCCAAACTCTGCTTTCTGCAACAGTCCTTCTGCATCCAAGTGTCCAACCTCTGCTCTTCGCAACATTCCTTCTTCACCCCAGTCTCCAAACTGGGCTCTCTATAAAAGTCTTTCTGCACCCCAGTCTCGAAACTCTGCTCTCTGCAACAATCCTTCTGCACATAAGTCTCCAACCTCTGCTCTCTGCAACGATCTTTCCGCACCCCAGTCTCAAACCTCTGCTCTCTGCAACAGTCCTTGTGAACCCCAGTCTCCAACATCTGCTTTGTACAACAGTTCTTATGTACCTCAGTCTGAAAACCCCCTTCTCTGTAATCCTCCATCTGCAACCCAGTCTCCAACCTATGCTCTTAGTAAAAGTCCTTCCTTACCTCAATCTCCAATCTCTGCTCTATGCAACAGTCCTTCTGCACACAAGTCTCTAACATCTGCTCTCTTAAACAGTTCTTCTAAAACCCAGTCTCCAACATCTTCTCTATGCAACAGTCCTTCTACACCCCAGTCTCCATACTCTGATCGCCCCAACAATCCTTCTGCACCCCAGTCTCCAAACTCTGTTCTCTACATCAGTTCTTCTGCACCCCAGTCTCCAACATCTTCTCTCTGAAACTGTTCATCTGTCCCACACTCTTCAAACTTTGTTCTCTGTAAGGGTCTTTATGCACCCCAGTATCCAACGTCTGCTTTCTGTATCAGTCGTTTTGAACCAAAGTCACAAAACTCTGCTTTCTGTAACCGTCCTTCTGCAACTCAGTCTGCAACCTCTGCTCTCTGAAATAGTCCTTCTGCACCCCAGTCTTTATCCTCTTCTCTCTGCAACAGTCGTTTTGTACCCCAGTCTCCAACATCTGCTCTCTGCAACAGTCATTCTCCACCCCAGTCTCCAAACTTTGCTCTCTGTAACAGTCCTTCTGTACTGCATTCTGCAACCTCTGCTCTCTGTAATGGTACTTCTGCACCCGAGTCTCCAACCTCTGTTTTCTGTGTCAGTCCATCTGCACCCCAGTCTCCAATCTCTGCTCTGTATAACTGTCCTTCTATACTTTAGTCTTCAACCTCTGCTCTCTGCTACAGTCCTTCTGAACCCCAATCTCTAACCTTTACTCTCTGAAACAGTCCTTGTATATCCCAGTCTAAAACTTCTGCTCACTGCATCAGTCCTTCTGCACCCCTGTCTCCAAACTCTGCTCTCTGCAATGGTCCTTCTGCACCTCAGTCTCCAAATTCTACTCTCTGTAACAGTGCTTCTGCACCTCAGTCTCCATTCTCTGCTCTCTGTAAGATCCTTCTGCAACCCAGTCTTCAAACTCTGCTCTCTGTAACAGTCCTTCATCACCTCAGTCTCCAAATTGTGCTCTCTGTAACATTCTTTCTGCACTCCAGTCTCCAACCTATGCTCTCTGTATCAGTCCATCTGCACCCCAGTCTCTAGCATCTGCTCACTGCAACGATCCTTCTGCACACCAGTCTCCAACCTCTGCTCGCTGCAACAGTCCTTGTGCAACCCAGTCTACAATATTTGCTCTACGCAACATTTCTTCTGTACCTCAGTATGAAAATTCTGCTGTCTGCAATAATCCTTCTGCACCCCAGTATCCAACCTGTGCTCTCTGTAACAGTCCTTCTGCACCTCAGTCTCCAAACTCTGCTTTCAGCAGCACTCCTTCTGCATCCCAGTCTCCAACCTCTCCTCTCTGCAACGTTCCTTCTGCTTCCCAGTATCAAACCTGTGCTCTCTGTAAAAGTCCGTCTGCACCCCAGTCTCCAACCTCTGCTCTTTTTAAAGATCCTTCTGCACATCAGACTCTAACCTCCACTCTCTGCAACAGGCCTTCTGCACCTTAGTCTCCAAACTCTGCTTTCTGCAACAGTCCTTCTGCACTAAAGTCTCCAACCTCTGCTATCCGCAACATTCCTTCTGCACCTGAGTCTCCAATATCTGCTCTCTGCAATGATTCTTCTGCACCCCTGTCTCAAACCTATGCTCACTGCAACAGTCCTTGTGAACCCCGTTCTCCAACATCTGCTTACTGCAACAGTTCCTCTGTACCTCAGTCTGAAAACTCTGCTCTCTGTAACAGTCCTTCTAAACCCCAGTCTCCATACTCTGCTCGCTCCAACGATCCTTATGCACCCCAGTCTCCAACGCCTACTCTCTGAAACAGTTTTTCTACACCCCAGTATCCAACCTCTGCTCTCTGCAACAGTCCTGCTACACCCTAGCCTCCATAATCTGCTCGCCCCAACGATCCTTCTGCACCCCAGTCTCCAACTTTTTTTCTCTACATCAGTTCTTCTGCACCCCAGTCTCCAAACTCAGCTCTCTGTAACAGTCCTTCTGTACCGCCGTCTCCAACCTCTGTTCTCTGTAAGGGTCCTTATGCACCCCAGTATCCAACCTCTGATTTCTGTATCAGTAGTTTTGCACCACCTTCTCCAAACTCTTCCCTCACTAAAAGTCCTTCTGCAACTCAGTCTGCAACCTCTGCTCTCTGCTACAGTCCTTCTGCACCCCAGTCTCCACCCTCTACTCTCTGCAACCGTCCTTTTACACCCCAGTCTCCAACATCTGCTCTCTGTAACAGTCCATCTGTACGGCATTCTCCAAACTCTGCTCTCGGTAAGGGTACTTCTGCACCCGAGTCTCCAACCTCTGCTTTCTGTATCAGTCCTTCTGCACCCCAAGTCTCCAAACTGTTATCTGTGTAACTGTACTTGTGTACCATAGTCTCCAAACTCTGCTATCTGCAACACTCATTCTGGACCCCAATTTTAAAATCCTACTCTCTGCAATAGTCTTTTTACATCGCAGTCTAAAATCTCTACTCTGTGCAACAGTTCTTCTGCACGCCAATCTCCAACATCTACTCTCAGCAACAGTCCTTCTGAACCTCAGTCTCGAACCTCTGCTCTCTGCAACATTCCTTCTGCACCCCAGTATCAAACCATTGCTCTCTTTAAAAGTCCGTCTGCACCCCAGTCTCCAACCTCTGCTCTCTGTAACAATTCTTCTGCACCTCAGTCTCGAACCTCCGCTCTTTGTAACAGTCCTTCTGCACCTCAGTCTCCAAAATCTTTTCTCTGTAAGATCCTTTTGAAACCCAGTCTCCAACGTCTCCTCTCTATAACAGCCCTTCTGCAACCCAGTCTTTAAACTCTGCTCTCTGCAACAGTCCATCTACACCTCAGTATCCTACCTCTGCTTTATGCAACAGTCTTTCTGCAAACAAATCTCCAAACTCTGCTCTCGGCAACATTCCTTCTACACCCAAGTATCCAACCTGTGCTCTCTGTAAAAGTCCTTCTGCACCCCAGTCTCCAAACTCTGCTCTCTGCTCGCCCCAACGATCCGTCTGCACCCCAGTCTCAAACGTCTGCTCTCTGCAACAGTCCTTCTACACCCCAGTCTCCAAACTCTGTTCTCTGCAACAGTCCTTCTACACCCCAGTCTCCAACCTCTGCTCTCTGCAACAGTCCTTCTGCACCTCAGTCTCCAAATTCTACTCTCTGTAACAGTGCATCTGCACCTCAGTCTCCGTTCTCTGCTCTCTGTAAGATCCTTCTGCAACCCAGTCTTCAAACTCTGCTCTCTGTAACAGTCCTTCATCACCTCAGTCTCCAAATTGTGCTCTCTGTAACAGGCCTTCTGCACTCCAGTCTCCAAACTCTGCTCTCTGGATCAGTCTGAAAACTCTGCTCTCTGCAATAATCCATCTGTATCCCAGTCTCAAACTCTGTCCTCTGTAACAGTCCTTCTGTAACTCAGTCTCCAATCACTGCTCTCTGCAACAGTCCTTCTTCACCCAAGTCTCCATTCTCTGATCGCCCCAACGGTCCTTCTGCACCCCAGCCTCCAAACTCTGTTCTCTACATTGGTTATTCTGCAACCCAGACTCAAACCTCTGCTCTCTGTAACAGTCCTTCTGTAGCACAGTCTCCAACCTCTGTTCTCTGTAAGGGTCTTTATGCACCCCAGTATCCAAACTGTACTTTCTGTATCAGTCTTTTGAAACACAGTCTCCAAACTCTGCCCTCTGTAACCGTCTTTCTGCAACTCAGTCTGCAACCTCTGTTCTCTGCAACAGTCCTTTTGCACCCCAGTCTCCAAACTTTGCTCTCTGTAACAGTCGTTCTGTACTGCATTCTCCAAACTCTGCTCTCTGTAAGGGTACTTCTGCACCCCAATTCCCAAACTCTGCTTTCTGTGTCAGTAATTCTTTAACCCAGTCTCCAACCTCTGCTCTTTGTAACTGTCCTTCTGCACCTTAGGCTCCAGCCTCTGCTCTCTGCTACAGTCCTTCTGAACCCCAATCTCCAACCTGTACTCTCTGTAACAGTCCTTGTACATTCCAGTCTAAAACCTCTGCTCTCTGCATCAGTCCTTCTGCACCCCTGTCTCAAAGCTCTGCTCTCTGTAACAATCCTTCTGCACCTCAGTTTCCAACCTCTGCTCTCTGCAACTGTCCTTCTGCACATCAGTCTTCAACTTTTACTCTCTGTAACAGTGATTCTGCACCTCAGTCTTCATTCTCTGCTCTCTGTATGATCCTTCTGAAACCCAGTCTTCAAACTCTGCTCTCTGTAACAGTCCTTCATCACCCCAGTCTCCAAATTGTGCTCTCTGTAACAGGCCTTCTGCACTCCAGTCTCCAACCTCTGCTCTCTGTATCAGTCCATCTGCACCCCAGTCTCTAACGTCTGCTCACTGCAACGATCCTTCTGCACCCCAGTCTCTAACCTCTGCTCGCTGCAACAGTCCTTGTGCAACCCAGTCTACAGCATTTGCTCTCTGCAACATTTCTTCTGTACCTCAGTCTGAAAACTCTGCTGTCTGCAATAATCATTCTGCACCCCAGTCTCCAACCTGTGCTTTCTGTAACAGTCCTTATGCAGCTCAGTCTCCAAACTATGCTCTCTGTAAGATACTTCTGCAAACCAGTCTACAACATCTGCTCTCTGCAATGATCCTTTAGAACCCCAGTCTCCAACCTCTGCTCCCTGGAACAGTCCTTCTGTACAGCAGTCTCCAAATTCTGCTCTATGTAATGGTCCTTCCACACCCCAGTCTCCAAACTCTACTTTCTGTATTAGTCTTTCTGCACCCCAGTCTACAAACTCTGCTCTCTGTAACAGTTCTTCTACACCTCAGTCTCCAAACTCTGCACTCTGCAACAGTCCTCTGCACCCCAGTCTCCACCCTCTGCTCTCGGGAACAGTTCTTCTGCACCCTAATCTCCAAACTCTGCTCTCTGTAACACTCCTTCTGCACTCCAGTCTCCACCCTGTGATCTCTGTAACAATTTGTCTGGACATCAGTCTCCAACCACTGCTCTCTACAACGTTTCTTCTGCTCCTCAGTCTCCAAACTCTACTCTCTGTAAAAGTCCTTCTGCACCTCAGTCTCCAAACTCTGCACTCTACAAAGATCCTTCTGCACCCCAGTTTCCAAATTGTGCTTTCTGTAACAATCCTTGTGCAACCCAGTCTCCAACCTCTGCTCACTGTAACAGGTCTTCTGCACCACAGTCTCCAAACTCGGCTCTCTGTAAAGGCCTTCTGCACCCCAGTCTCCAACCTCTTCTCTCTGCAACGATCCTTCTGCACCTCAGTCTCCCACCTGTGCTCTCTGAGACAGTCCTTGTGCACCTCAGTCTGAAAACTCTACTCTCTGCAAAAATCTTTCTGCAACCGAGTTTCCAACCTTTGCTCTCTATAACAGTCCTTCTAAACCTCAGTCTCCAAAATGCTCTCTGTAAGATCCTTCTGCAACCCAGTCTCGAAATTGTGCTATCTGCAACAGTCCTTCAGCGCCCCAGTCTGCAAACTCTGCTCTCTGTAACAGGCCTTCTGCACCCCGGTCTCCAATCTCTGCTCTCTGTAACTGGCCTTCTGCACCCTAGTCTCCAACCTCTTCTCTCTGCAGCTATCCTTCTTCACCTCAGTCTCCAACCTCGGCTCTCTGCAACAGTTCTTCTGAACCCCAGTCTCCAACCTCTACTCTATGTAACAGTCCTTCTGCACCCCAATAACCAACCTCTGCTCTCTGAAACAGTTCTTATGCACCCCAGTAACCAAAATCTGCTCTGTTTAACGATCCTTCTGCACCTTAGTTTCCAACCTCTGCTCTCTGCAATGATCCTTCTGCACCACAGTCTCCAACCTCTGCTCTCTTTATCAGTCCTTCTGCACCCAAGTCTCCTAACTCTGCTCTCTGCAACATTTCTTCTGCACCCCAGTCTCCAGCCTGTGCTCTTTGTAAAAGTCCTTCTACACCCCAGTATCAAATATGTGCTTTCTGCAACAATCCTTCTTTTACCCAGTCTCCAAACTCTGCTCTCTGTAAAAGACCTTTTGTATCGCAGTCTCCAACCTCTTCTCTTTGTAATGGTCCATCTGCTCCGCAATTGCCAAACTCTGCTTTCTGTAACAGTCCTTCTGCACCCCAGTCTCCAAACTCTTCTCTCTGCAATGATCCTTCTGTACCTCAGTCTCCAATCTCTGCTCTCTGTAGCAATCCTTCTGCACCTCAGTCTCCAACGTCTTCTCCCTATTACAGTCCTTCTGTACCGCAGTCTCCAGCCTCTTCTCTCTATAATGGTACTTCTGCACCCAAATTGCCAACCTCTGCTTTCTGAAACAGTCCTTCTGCAACTGAGACTCAAACCTCTGCTCTCTGTAACAGTCCTTCTAAGCCTCAGTCTGAAACCTCTGCTCTCTGCAACAATCCTTCTAAACCCCAGTCTTCAAACTGTGCTATCTGTAACAATCCTTCTGCACCCCAGTCTCAAACATCTGCTCTCTGTAACAGGTCTTCTGCAACTCACTCTCCAATGTCAGCTCTCTGTAACAGGCCTTCTGTCCCACTCTCCAACCTCTTCTCTCTGCAACGATTCTTCTGCACCCCAGTCTCCAAACTCTGCTCTCTGCAATGATCTTTCTGCATCCCAGTCTCCAACATCTGTTCTCTGTAAGATCCTCCTGCACCCCATTCTCCAAACTTTGCTCTCTGTAACTGTCATTCTGCACCTCAGACTCCAACCTCATCTCTCTGCAACGGCCCTTGTGCACCCCAGTATCCAACCTCTGTTCTCTGAAGCTGTCCTTCTGCACCCCAGGCTACAAACTCTGCTCTCTGTAACAGTCCTTCTGCAGCCCAGTCTCCAAACTCTACTTTGTGTATGAGTTATTTTGCACCCCAGTCTAAAACCTCTGCTCTCTGTATCAGTCCTACTGCACCTCAGTCTCCAACCTCTGCTCTCTGCAACAGTCCTTCTGCACCTCAGTCTCCAAGCTCTGCTCTCAGTAACAGTCCTTCTGCACATCAGTGTCCAACCTCTGGTCTCTGTAACGATCCTTCTGCACCTCATATCCAAACTCTGCTCTCTGTAACAGGCCTTCTGCACCACAGTCTCCAACCTCTACTTTTGTAACAGTTCTTCTGAACCCCAGTCTCCATCCTCTGCTCTCTGTAAGAATCTTTTGACACCCCTGTCTCAAACATCTCCTCTCTGTAAAAGTCATTCTTCACCTCAGTATCCAAACTCTGAAATCTGTAACAGTCCTTCTGCACCCCAGTCTCCATCCTCTGCTTTCTGTATCAGTCCTTCTGCACCCAAGTCTCAAAACTCTGCTGTCTGCAACATTTCTTATGCACCCCAGTTTCCAACCTGTGCTCTCTGTGACAATCCTTCTGCACCACAGTCTCCAACATCTGCTCTCTGCAATGATCCTTCTTTTATCCAGTCTTCAAAGTCTGCTCTCTGTAAAAGTCTTTTTTTATCGCAGTCTCCAACCTCTTCTCTTTGTAACGGTCCATCTGCTCCCCAATTGCCAACCTCTGCTTTCTGTAATAGTCCTTCTGCACCCCAGTCTCCAACATCTGCTCTCGGCAACCATTCTTCTTCTATCCAGTCTCCAAACTCTGCTCTCTGTAAAAGTCCTTTTGTATCGCAGTCTCCAACCTCTTCTGTTTTTAACGATCCATCTGCTCCCCAATTGCCAACCTCTGCTTTCTATAACAGTCCTTCTGCACCCCAGTCTCCAAACTCTTCTCTCTGCAAATATCCTTCTGCACCTCAGGCTCCAAGCTCTGCTCTCCGTAAAAGTCCTTCTGCACCTCAGTCTCCACCCTTGGCTCTCTGTAATGGTCCTTCTGCACCCCAGTCTCCAATCTCTGCTCTCTGTAACAATCCTTCTGCACCGCTGTCTCCAAAGTCTGCTCTCTGTAACAGGCCTTCTTCACCCCAGTCACCAAACTCTGCTCTTTGCAACAGTCCTTCTGTACCGTAGTCTCCAACTTCTTCTCCCTATAACGATACTTCTGCAACCCAATTGCCTAACTCTGCTTTCTGAAACAGTCCTTCTGCACCTCGAACTCCAAACTTTGCTCACTGTAACAGTCCTACTAAGTCTCAGTCTGAAACATCTGCTGTCTGCAACAATCCTTCTAAACCCCAGTCTCCAAACTGTGCTATCTGTAACAATCCTTCTGCACTACAGTCTCAAACATCTGCTCTCTGTAACAGGTCTTCTGCAACTCAGTCTCCAAAGTCTGCTCTCTGCCACAGTCCTTGTGCAGCCAAGTCTCCAACCTCTGCTCTCTGTAAGATCCTTCTCCAGCTTGTTCTCCAAACTTTGCTCTCTGGAACAGGCATTCTGCATCACAGTCTTCCAAACTCATCTCTCTGCAATGGCCCTTCTTCACCCCAGTATCAAACCTCTGTTATCTTCAGCATTCCTCCTGCACCCGAGGCTACAAACTCTGCTCTCTGTAAAAGTCCTTCTGCACCCCAGTCTCTAACGTCTGCTCTCTGCTACAGTCCTTCTGCACCCCAATCTCCAACCTCTGCTCTCTTCAACATTTCTTCTGCACCCCAGTCTCCAACCTCTGCTCTCTGCAAGGATCCTTCTGCACCCCAGTCTCCAACATCTGTTCTCTGCAACAGTCTTTTCTCACCCTAGTTTCCAGACTCTGCTCTCTGTAACATCATTCTGCACCCCAATTACCAAACTCTGCTCTAGGTGACATTTCTTCGGCACCCAGTCTCCACTCACTGCTATTTGTAACAGTACTTCTGTACCGCTGTCTCCAATCTCTGCTCACTACAACATTTCTTCTGCAACCCAGTCTCCAATCTGTGATCTCTGTAACTGTCTTTCTGACCCCAGTCTCCAATATCTGCTCTCTTAGCGATCCATCTGCACCTCAGTCTCCAAACTCTACTCTCTGAAACAGTCTTTCTGAACCCCTGTCTCCAAACTCATCCCTCTGTAACAGTCGTTCTGCATCACTTCAACAAATTCTGCTCTCTTTAACAGGCTTCTGCACCGAGTCTCCAACCTCTGTTCTCTAGAACAGTCCTTCTGCACCCCAGTCTCAAACCTCTTCTCCCTAAAAATGATCCTTCTGCACCCAGTCTAAAACCTCTGTAATTTCCAACAATCCTTCTGCACCTCAGTTCCCAAACTCTGACTTCTGCAATGGTCCTACTGCACCCCAGTCTCTAATATCTGCTCTCTGCAATGATCACTTTGCTCCGCAGTCTCCAACCTCTGCTCTCTGCAAAAGTCCTTCTGCAACCCAGTCTCCAACCTCTGCTCTCGGTAAGATCTTACTGCACCCAAGTTTCAAAACTCTGCTCTCTGTAACATACCTTCTCCACCCAGTGCCTGACCTCTGCTCTCTGCAACAGTACTTCTTCACGCCAGTCTCCAACCTCTGTTCTCGGCAACAGTCCTTCTGCACCCCAGTCTCCAAACTCTGCTCTGGGTATCATTTCTTCTTCACCTCAGTCTCCAACCTCTGATCTATGTAAGATTTTTTGCAACCCAGTCTCCAAACTCTGCTCTCTGTAACTGTCCTTCTGCACCCCAGTCTCCAACCTCTGCTCTGTGCAACAGTTCGTCTGCACCCCAGTCTCCAACCTCTGCTCTCTGAAAGATCCTTCTGCAACCTAGTCTCCAAACTCTCATCTCTGTCACAGTCTTTCTTCACCCCAGTCTCCAACCTCTGCTCTCTGTAACAATCCTTCTGCACCTCAGTCTCCAACACCTGCTCTCTGCAACGTCCCTTCTGCACCTCATTCTCCAACCTCTGTTGTCTGCAAGAGTCTTTCAGCACGTCATATCCAACCTCTACTCCCTGCAACAATCCTTCTGTACCCTAGTCTCCAACTTCGGCTCTCTGCAACAGTTCTTCTGCACCCCAGTCTCCAACATCTACTCTCTGAAAAAGTACTTCTCCACCCCAGTCTCCAACCTCTTCTCTCTGTAACAGTCCTTCTGTACCGCAGTCTCTAACTTCTGCTCTCTGTAAGAAACTGCACCCCAGTTTCCAACTCTGCTCTCTGTAACATTCCTTCTCCACCCAAGTCTCCAACCTCTGCTCTCTGCAACAGTCCTACTGCACCACAGTCTCCAACCTCAGCTTTCTGTATCAGTCTTTCTGCACCACAGTCTCCAAATTCTGCTCTCTGTAACAGTCCTTCTGCACCTCAGTCTCCAAACTCTGCTCTCTGCAGAAGTCCTTCTGCATCCCATTCTCAAACCTCTGCTCTTTGCAACAGTCCTTGTGTACCCTAGTCTCCAACCTCTGCTGTCTGTAACAGTACTTCTATACTGCAGTCTCCAACCTCTGCTCTCTGTAAGGTTCATTCTGGACCCAAGTCTCCAACCTCTGCTTTCTGTATCAGTCCTTCTGCATCCCAGTCTCCAAACTCTGCTCTCTGTAACAGCCCTTCTGCACCCAGTCTCCAAACTTTCCTCGCTGTAACAGTCCTTCTTCACTCTAGTCTTCAAACTCTACTCTCTGCAACAGTCCTTCTACACCCCAGTCTTCAACCTCTGCTCTGTATAACAGTCCTTCTGCAACCCAGTGTCCAATCTCTGCTCTCTGCAACGATCCTTCTGCATCCCAGTCTCAAACATCTGCTCTATGAAACCGTCCTTCTGCACTCAAGTCTCCAAACTCTGCTCTCTGCAATGATCGTTCTGCACACCAGTCTCCAAACTCTGTTCTCTGCAATGATCCTTCTGCACCTCAGTCTCCAACCTCTGCTCTCTGCAACGGTCATTATGCACCCCAGTCTCCAACATCTGTTTTCTGCAACAGTCGTTTTTCACCTCAGTCTCCAACCTCCGGTCTCTGAAACAGTCCTTCTGCTCCCCAGTCTCCAACATATGCTCTCTGTAACAGTCCTTCTCCACCCCAGTCTCCAAACTCTGCTCTCTGTAGGAGTCCTTCTGTACTGCTGTCTCCAAACTTTGCTCTCTGTAACTGTCATTGTGCACACCAGTCTCCAAACTGTGCTTTTTGTATCAGTCATTCAGCACCCCAATCTGCAAACTCTGCTCTCTGTTACAGTCCTTCGACACCTCAGTCTCAAACCTCTGCTCTCTGCAACAGTCTTTCTGCACCTCAGTCTCCAACCTCTGCTTTCTTTAACAGGCCTTTTTCACCCCATCCCCAACCTCTTCTCTCTGTAACGATTTTTCTCCACCCCGTCTCCAAACTCTGCTCTCTGTAAAAGTCCTTCTGTACCCCAGTCTCCAAAATCTGCTGTCTGTAAGGGTCCTTCTCCACCCTAGTCTCCAACCTTTGCTTTCTATATCAGTTCTTCTGCACCACAGTCTACGACCTCTTCTCTCTGCAACACTCCTTCTGCAACACAGTCTCCAACCGGTGCTCTCTGCAAAATTTTTTCTGCACCCCAGTCTCCAAACTGTTCTCTCTTTAACAGTCCTTCTGTACCCCAGTCTCCAACCTCTGCTCTCTGTAACGATCCTTCTGCAACACAGTCACCACCTCTGCTCTCTGCAATGATTCTTCTGTACCTCAGTCTCCAAAATCTGTGCTCTCTAACAGTCCTGCTGCACCTCAATCTCAAAACTCTGCGCTCGGTAAGATCCTTGTAAAACCCAGTCTCCAAACTCTGATTTCTGGATCAGTGCTTCTGCACCCCAGTCTCTAACCTCTGCCTTCTCCAGTGATCCTTCTGCAGCCCAGTATCCATCCTCTGCTCTCTGTAACAGTCTTTATTTACTGCAGTCTTCAAACTCTGCATTTTGTAACTGTCCTTCTGCACCCCAGTCTTCAAACTGTTCTCTCTGCAATGATTCTTCTGCACTCCAGTCTCCAACGTCTTCTCTCTGCAACAGTCCTCCTGCACCCCAGTCTCCAAACTCTGCTCTCTCTAAGATCCTTCTGCACCTCAGTTTCCAAACTCTGCTCTCTTTAACATTCCTTCCACACCCCGTCTTTCACCTCTGCTCTTTTCAACGGTCCTTCTGCACCCCATCTCCATCCTCTGTTATCTGCGACAGTCCATCTGAACCCATGTCTCCAACCTCTGTTATCTGCAACAGTCGTTCTGCAACCCATTCTCCAACCTCTGCTCTCTGCAACAGTTTTTCTGTACACTAGTCTCCAATTTCCACTCTCTGTAACCGTCCTTATGTACTGCAGTCTCCAACCTCTGTTCTCTGTAACGGTCTTAATGCACCCCAGTTTCCAAAGTCTTCTTTCTGTATCAGTCCTTCTTCACCCCAGTCTCATAAGGCTACTCTCTGAAACAGTCCTTCTGCACATCAGTCCCCAACCTCTGCTCTCTGCAACAGTCCTTTAACACCCCAGTCTCCAACCTCGGCTCTCTGCAACGAACCTTCTGCACCTCAGTCTCAAACCTCTGTTCTCTGCAATGATCTTTCTACACACCAGCTCTGCTCTCCGCAACAGTCCTTCTGAAAATCAGTGTCAAAACTCTGCTCTCTGTAACAATCCTTCTGCATCTCAGTCTCCAACCTCTGCTCTCTTTAACAGTTCTTCTGGACACCAATCTACAAATTCTGCTCTCTGTAACACTCCTTCTGCACACCAGTCTCAATCCTCTGCTCTCTGTAACACTCTTACTGCACCCCAGTCTCTGCTCTCTCTAAGAATCCTTCTAAACCCCAGTTTCAAACCGCTCCTCTCTGTAACAGTCCTTCTGCACCTCAGTCTCCAATATCTGCTCTCTGAAATGATCCTTCAGAACCTCAGTCTCCAACCGCTGCTCTCTGTAACAGGCCTTCTGAACCCCATTCTCCAACATATGCTCTCTGGATCAGTCCATTTGCACACCACTTTCCTACCTCTGCTCTCTGTAACAATCCTTCTGCATCTGAGTCTCCAAACTCTGCTCTCTGAAACGGTTTGTCTGCATCCCAGTCTCCAAACTCTGTTCTCTGCATCAGTCCTTCTGCACCCCAGTATCCAACCTCTGCTCTCTCTAACAGTCCTTCTGTAATGCAGTCTCAAAACTCTGCTCTCTGTAACGGTCCTTCTGCACCCCAGTCTCCAACGTCAGCTTTCTGTACCAGTTCTTCTGCACCCCAGTCTCGAACCTCTGCTCTCAGAAACAGTCCTTCTGCACCCCAGTCTCCAACTTCTGCTCTCTGCAAAAATTCTTCTGAACCCCAGTCTCCATCTGTGCTCTCAGTAACTTTCCTTCTGCACCCCAGTCTCCAACCTCTGCTCTCTGTAACGATCATTCTGCACCACAGTCTGAAACCTCTGCTCTCTGCATGATCTTTCTGCACCCCAGTCTTCAACCTCTGCTCTCTGTAAGAGCCCATCTGCACTTCAGTCTCCAACATCTGCTCTCTGTAACAATCCTTCTGCACCTCAGTCTCCAACCTCTGCTATCTGTAACAATCCTTCTGCACACCAGTCTCCAACTTCTGCTCTCTGTAAGAGGTCTTCTGCACCCCAGTGTCCAAAATCTGCTCTTTGTAATAGTCCTAATGCACCCCAGTCTCCAACCTCTTCTCTTTGCAATGAACCATCTGCACCTCAGTCTCCAACCACTGCTCTCTGCAACAGGCCTTCTGCACCCCAGTTCCCAAACTCTGCCCTCTGCAACAGTCCTTCTGCACCTCAGTCTCCAACCTCTGCTCTCTGTAAGATCCTTCTTCACCCCGGTCTCCAAACTTTGCTCTCTATAACAGTCCTTCTGCACCTCAGTCTCCAACCTCTGCTGTCTGCTACGGTCTTTCTGCACACCAGTATCCAAACTCTTTTCTCTGAAACAGTCCTTCTGCACCCCAGGCTCCAAACTCTGCTCTCTATAACAGTTCTTCTGTACCGCAGTCTCCAAACTCTGATGTCTGTAACGGTCATTCTGCACCCCAGTCTCCAAACTCTACTTTCAATATCAGTTATTCTGCACCCCAGTTTCCAACCTCTGCTCTTGGTAAGAGTCCTTCTGCACCTCAGTCTCCAAGCTCTGATCTCTGCAACAGTCCTTCTAAACCCCAGTCTCCAACCTCTTATCTCTGGATGGATCCTTCTGCATCCCAGTTTCCAACTTCTGATCTCTGCAACAGTCCTTCTCCACCGCATTCTCCAACCTCTGCTCTCTGCTACAGTCGTTCTGCACCCCAGTCTCCAATCTCTGCTCTCTGCAACATTTCTTCTGCACCCCAGTCTTCAACCTGTGCTCTCTGTATCTGTCCTGCTACACCCCAGCCTCCAATCTCTGCTCTCTGTAGCGATCCTTCTGCACCTCAGTCTTCAACCACTGATCTCTGCAAGGATCCTTTTTCACCACAGTCTCCAACCTCTGCTCTCTGAAACAGTCTTTCTGCACCCCAGCCTCCAAGCTCTGCTCTCTGTAACAGTTCTTCTGCACCCAAGTCTCCAAATTCTGCTCTCTGTAGAAGGCCTTCTGCACCCCAGACTTAAACTCTGCTCTCTGTAACAGGCCTTCTTTACCCCACTCTTTAACCTGTGCTCTCTGTAACGATCCTTATGCATCCCAGTCTCCAAACTCTGCTCTTTGTAAGTCCTCTGCACCCCAGAATCCAAAATCTCCTTTCTTTTACATTCCTTCTGCACCTCAGTCAGAAAACTCTGCTCCCTACAACAATCCTTCTGCACCTCAGTTTCAAACCTTTGCTCTCTGTAACAGACCTTCTGAACCTCAGTCTCCAAAATGCTCTCTGTAAGATCCTTCGGAAACCCAGTCTTGAAACATTGGTATCTGTAACAGTTCTGCTGGACACGAATCTCCAAACTCTGCTCTCTGAAAGAATCCTTCTGCACCCCAGTCTCCAACCTATCCTCTCTGTAACAGTCCTTCTGCACCTCAGTCTCCAACCTCTGCTCACTGTAATGATGCTTCAGCACCCCAGTCTCGAACTTCTGCTCTCTGTTACAGTCCTTCTGCACCCCAGTCTCCAACATCTGCTCTCTGAAACGGTCCTTCTGCACCCCAATCTCCAAACTCTGTTCTTTAACAGACATTCTGCACCTCAGACTCCAACCTCTGGTATCTGTATCAGTCCTTCTAAGCCTCAGTCTGAAACCTCTGATCTCTACAACAATCCTTCTGCACCCCAGTCTCCAAACTGTGCTATCTGTAACAATCCTTCTGCACAAAAGTATCAAACCTCTTCTCTCTTACAGGTGTTCTCACCCCAGTCTCCAAACTCTGCTCTCTGTAACAGTCCTTCTGCATCCCAGTCTCCAATCTCTGCTTACTGTATCAGTGCATCTGCACCACAATTTCCAACCTCTGCTCTCTGTAATAGTCTTTCTGCATCTCAGTCTACAAACTTTGCTATCTATAACAGTCCTTCTGCACCTCAGTCTCCAACATCTGCTCTCTGCTACAGTCCTTCTGCACCAAATCTCCAATCTCTGCCTCTGTAACCCAGTCTCGAAACTCTGCTCTCTGCAACAGTCCTTCTGCACCCTAATCTCCAACCTGTGCTCTCCGCAACAGTCCTTCTACACCCCAGTGTCCAGTCTCTCCTCTCTGCAACAGTCCCTCTGCAACCCAGTCTCCAACCTCTGCTCTCTGTAACAATCTTTCAGCACCTCAGTCTTGAAACTCTGCTCTCTGCAACGGTCTTTCTGCACCTCAGTCTTCAGAAACTACTCTCTGTAAATGTACTTCTGAACCCCTTCTCCAAACTCTGCTCTTTGTAATAGGCCTTCTGCACCCCAGTCTCCAAACTCTGTTCTCTATAACAATCCTTCTGCACCCCAGTCTCAAAATGTTGCTCTCTACAATGATCCTTCTGCACCCCACTCCCCAAACTCTGCTCTTTGCAACAGTCCTTCTGAACCCCAGTCTCCAAAATGTGCTCTCTGCAAAAGTCCTTCTGCACCTCAGTCTTAAAACTCTGTTCTCTACAACAATCTTTCTGCACCCCAGTCTCCAACCTCTGCTCTCTGTAACAGTCCTGCTGCACATCGGTCTACAATTATGCTCTCTGTATGAATCTTGTGCAAACTTCTCTAAAAACTCTGCTCTATGTAGGAGTTCTACTGCACCCCAGTCTCTAACCTCTGCTTTCTGTATCAGTACTTCTGCACCACAGTCTCCAACCTCTGCTCTCGGTAACAGTCCTTTTTCACCTCAGTATCCAAACTCTGCTCTCTGCCACAGTCCTCCTGCACCAAAGTCTCAAACCTCTACTCCCTGCAACACTCCTTCTGCACCTCAGTCTCTAAACTCTGCTCTCTGTAACAGTTCTTCTGTACCGCAGTCTCAAAACTCTGCTCTCTGTAATGGTCCTTCTGAACCCCAGTCTCCAACATCAGCTTTTTTATCAGTTCTTCTGCACCCCAGTCTCCAACCTCTGCTCTCAGTAACAGTCTTTCTGCACCCCAGTTGCCAACTTCTGCTCTCTGCAACATTTCTTCTGCACAACAGTCTCCATCTGTGCTCTCCGTAACTATCCTTCTGCATCCCAGTTTCCACCCACTGATCTCCGTAACAATCCTTCTGGAACTCAGTCTCCAACCTCTTCTCTCTGTAACAGTCCTTCTGTACCGCAGTCTCAAAACTCTGCTCTCTGTAATAGTCTTTCTGAACCCCAGACTCCAACGTCAGCTTTCTCTATCAGTTCTTCTGCACCCCAGTCTCCAAAATATGCTTTCTGTAACAGTCCTTCTGCAACTCAGTCTCCAAACTCTGCTCTCTGCAACAGTCCTTCTGCACCTCAGTCTTAAAACTATGCTCTTTGCAACGATCCTTCTGCAATCCTGTCTCCAAACCCTGCTTTCTGTAAAAGTCCTTCTGCACCTCAGTCTCCAACCTCTGCTCTCTGTAACAGGCCTTTTGCACCCCATTCTCCAACCTCTGCTCTCTGTAACAGTGCTTCTGCACCTCAGTCTACAAACTCTGCTCTCTGCAATAGTTCTTCTGCCCCCAAGTCTCCAACATCTGCTCTCTGCAACAGTCTTTCTGCACCAAATCTCTAACCTCTGCCTCTGTAACATTCCTACTGTAACCCAATCTCCAAACTCTGCTTCCTGCAACAGTCCTTCTGCACCGCAATCTCAAACCTGTGCTCTCCGCATCTGTCCTTCTAAAGCCCAGTGTCCAGCCTCTGCTCTCTGCAACAGTCCCTCTGCAACCCAGTCTCCAACCTCTGCTCTCTGTAATAATCTTTCTGCACCTCAGTTTTCAAACTCTGCTCTCTGCAATGGTCCTTCTGCACCTCAGTCTCCATAAACTACTCTCTGTAAATGTACTGCTGAATCCCTTCTCAAAACTCTGCTCTTTGTAATGGGCCTTCTGCACCCCTGTCTCCAACCTCTGTTTTCTATAACAATCCTTCTGCACTCAAGTCTCAAAATTTTGCTCTCTACAATGATCCTTCTGCACCCCAGTCCCTAAACTCTGCACTCTGCTACAGTCCTTCTGCACTCCAGTCTCCAACATATGCTTTCAGCAAAAGTCCTTCTGCACCTCAGTCTGAAAACTCTGTTCTCTACAGCGATCCTTCTGTACCCCAGACTCCAACCTCTGCTCACTGTAACAGTCCTGCTGCACATTTGTCTACAACTCTGCTCTCTGTAAGATCCTTGTGCAACCTTGTCTGAAAACTCAGTCTGAAAACTCTGTTCTCTACAGTGATCCTTCTGCACCCCAGTCTCCAACCTCTGCTCATTGTAACAGTCCTGCTGCACATTGGTCTACAACTCTGCTCTCTGTAAGATCCTTGTGCAACCTTGTCTGAAAACTCAGCTCTCTATAGGAGTTCTACTGCACCCCAGTCTCCAACCTCTGCTCTCTGCAACGATACTTTTTCACCTCAGTCTCGAAACTCTACTCTCTGTAACAGTCCTTCTGCACCCCAGTCTCAAAACTCTACTTTCTGAAATGATCTTTCTGTACACCAGTTTCCAACATCTACTCTCTGCAACAGTCCTTCTGCACCCCAGTCTCCAACCTCTGCTCGCTGAAACGATCCCTGTGCACCCCAGTATCCAATATCTGCTCTATGCAACAGTCCTTCTGCACCCCTGTCTCCAACCTCTGCTCTCTGCAACAGTCCTTCTGCACCTCAGTCTGAAAACGCTGTTCTCTGCAATGATTCTTCTGCACCCCAGTCTCCAAACTCTGCTCTCTGTAACACTCCTGTTGCACCTCAGTCTCAAAACTCTGCTCACTGTAAGATCCTTCTGCAACCCTGTCTCCAAACTCTCCTCTATGTAGCAGTCCTTCTCCACCCCAGTCTCCAACCTCTGCTCTTTGCAAGAGTCCTTCTAAAACCCAGTCTCCAAAATCTGCTTTCTGCAACAGTCCTTCTGCACCCCAGGCTCCAAATTCTGTTCTCTTTAACAATCCTTCCTCATCTCAGTTACCAAACTCTGATCTCTGTAATGGTCCTTCTGCACCACAGTCTCCAACCTCTGCTCTTTGTAACAATCCCTCTGCACCCCTGTCTAAAAACTCTGCTATCTACAACAATCCTTTTGCACCCCAGTTTCTAACATCTGCTCTCTACAAAAGTCCTTATGCGCCAAAGTCTCAGACATCTGCTCCCTGCAACAGTCTTTCTGCACCTCTGTCTGACAACTCTGCTCTCTGCAACAATCATTTTGCACCCCAGTATTCAAACTCTGCTTTATGTAACAGTGTTTGGGCACCTCAGTTTCCAACCTCTGCTTTCTATAAGATCCTTCTGCACCACAGTTTCCAAACTCTGCTCTCTGTAAAATTCCTTCTGCTCCCCAGTCTCCAACCTCTGCTCTCTGAAACAGTCCTTCTGCTCCACAGTCTCCAAACTCTGCTCTCTGTAACAGTCCTTCTGTCCCACAGTCTCCAACCTCTTCTCTCTGTAATGGTTCTTCTGCACCCCAGTCTACAAACTCTGCTGTCTGCAACGATCCTTTTGCACCCTGTCTCCAACCTCTGCTCTCTGCAAAAGTCCTTCTGTACCCCAGTCTCCAACATCTGCTCTCAGCAACAGTCCTTCTGAACCTAAGTCTGAAAACTCTGCTCTCTGCAACGATCCTTGTGCACCCCAGTCTCCAAACTCTGCTTTTTGTAACAGTTCTACTGCACCTCAGTCTCCAAAATCTACTCTCTGTAACAGTGCTTCTGAACCCCAGCCTCCAACCTCTGATCTCTGTAAGATCCTTCTGCACCCAAGTTTCCAAATCTGCTCTCTGTAACATTTCTTATCCTCCCCAGACTCCAACCGCTGCTCTCTGTAACAGTCCTTCTGCTCCCCAGTCTCCAACTTCTGCTCTCTGTAACAGTCCTTTTGTACCTCAGTCCCCAACCTCTGCTCTCTGTAACGGTCTTCTGCACACCAGTCTTCAAACTCTCCTTTCTGCATCATTCCTTCTGCCCCGCAATTTCCAACCTCTGCTCCTTGTACATTCCTTCTGCACCTCAGTCTCCATCCTCTGCTCTCTGCGACAGTTCTTCTGCACCCCAGTCTCCAACCTCTGCTCTCTGCAACAGTTCGTCTGCATCCCAGTATCCAAGGTCTGCACTCTGAAACAGTCCTTCTCCACAGCAGTCTCCAATCTCTGCTCTCTGTAACAGTCCTCCTGTAGTTCAGGCTCCAAAATCTGCACTCTTAAAGGGTTCTTCTTCTCCCCAGTCTTCAACCTCTTCTTTCTGTATCAGTCCTTCTGCACCAAAGTCTCAAACCTCTGTAACTGCAACAATCTTTCTACACCGCAGTCTCCAAACTCTGCTATCTGCAACACTCCTTCTGCACCCCAGGCTCCAACCTCTGCTCTCTGTAACAATCCTTCTGCACCACAGTCTCAAAACTCTGCTCTCTACAATGGTGCTTCTGCACCTCAGACTCTAACCTCTACTCTCTGTAACAGTCCTCCTGCAGCTCAGTCTCCAACATCTGCTCTCTCTAAGATCCTTCTGAAACCCAGTCTGTAAACTCTGCGCTCTGTAACAGTCCTCTGCACCCATTCTCTAAACTCTGTTCTCTGTAACATTCTCTTTGGACCCTGGTCTCAAACCTCTGCTAACTACAGCGATCCTTCTGCACCCCAGTCTTCATCCTCTACTCTCTACAACAGTCCTTCTGCACCCCAGTCTCCAATATCTGCTCTCTGCAACAGTCCGTCTGCACCTCAGTCTGAAAATTCTGTTCTCTGCAAGGATCCTTCTGCACCCCAGTCTGCAACCTCTGTTCTCTGTAACAGTCCTGCTGTACCACAGTCTCTAAGCTCTGCTCTCTGTAAAATCCTTCTGCAACCCTGTCTCCAAACTCTGCTGTCTGTAACAGTCCTTCTGCACCCCAGTCTCCAACCTCTGCTCTCTGTAACAGGCCTTTTGCACCCCATTCTCCAAACTCTGCTCTCTGCAACAGTCCTTCTGCACCCGAGTCTCCAAACTCTGCTTTCTGTATCAGTCCATCTGCACCCCTATCTCCAACCTCTGTTCTCTGTAACAGTACTTCTGCATTTCAGTCTACAAACTCTGCTCTCTGCAACAGTACTTCTGCAACCTAGTCTCCAACATCTGCTCTCCGCAACAGTCATTCTGCACCAAAGTCTCCAACCTCTGCCTCTGTAACAGTCCTACTGCAACACAGTCTTCAACCTGTACTCTCTGCAACAGTCCTTCTTCACCCAAATCTCAAACCTGTGCTCTCTGCAACAGCCCTGCTACACCCCATGTCCAGCCTCTGCTCTCTGCAGCAGTCCCTCTGAGACCAAGTCGTGAACGTCTGCTCTCTGTAACATTCCTTCTGCACCTCAGTCTTTAACCTCTGCTCTCTGCAATGGTCCTTCTGCACCTCGGTCTCTACTCTCTGTAAAAGTACTACTGCACCCCTTCTTCAAACTCTGCTCTTCGTAACAGGCCTTCTGCACCCCAGTCTCTGACCTCTGTTCTCTATAACGATCCTTCAGCACCCCAGTCTCCAACCTCTGCTCTCTTTACCAGTTCTTCAGCACCCCAGTCTCCAAACTCTGCTCTCTGTAAGAGTCTTCCTTCACTTAAGTCTCCAACCTTGCTCTCTGCAACAGTCCTTCTGCACTCCAGTCTCCAACCTCTGCTCTCTGCAACAGTCCTTCTGCACCCCAGTCTCCAACATGTGCTCTCTGCAAAAGTCCTTCTGCACCTCAGTCTGAAAACTCTGTTCTCTGAAATGATCCTTCTGCACCCTAGTCACCAACCTGTACTTTCTGTAAGAGTCCAGCTGCATCTTAGTCTCCAACCTCGGCCCTCTGTAAGATCCTTCTGCACCCCAGTCTCAAACCACTGCTCTCTGTAACACTCCACCTGCACCTTAGTCTCCAACCTCGGCTCTCTGTAAGATCCTTCAGCAACCCAGTCTCCAAACTCTGCTCTCTATAACAGTCCTTTTGCACCCCAGTCTCCAAACTCTCCTCTCTGTACCAGTCCTTCAGTACCCCAGTCTCCAACCTCTGCTCTCTGCAACAGTTCTTCTGCACCCCAGTCTCCAACCTCTACTCTATGTAACAGGACTTCTGTACCTCAGTCTCCAATCTCTGCTCTCTGCAACAGTCCTTCTGCACCACAGTCTCCAAACTCTGGTCTCTGTAAGATCCTTCTACTACCCAGTCTCCAAACTCTGCTAAGTGTAACAGTCCTTGTGCACCCCAGTTTCCAACCTTTTCTCTTTTTAACAGGCCTTCTACACCCAAATCTCTAACCTCTGCAATGTGCAACGCTCCTTCTGCACCACAGTCTCCAAACTCTGTTCTCCAAAAGAGTTCTTCTGTACCACAGTCTTCAACCTCTGTTCTCTGTAAAAGTCCTTCTTCACCCAAGACTCCAATCTCTCCTTTCTGTATCAGTCCTTCTGCACTACAGTCTCCAAACTCTGCTCTCAGTTACAGTCCTTCTGCACCTCACTCTGCAACCTCTTCTCTCTGCAACAGCCTTTCTGCACCCCAGTCTTCAACCTTGCTCTCTTCAACACTCCTCTGCAACCCAGTCTCCAAAATCTGCTCTCTGCAACAGACCTTCAGTACTGCAGTCTCAAACCTCTGCTCTCTGTAATGGTCCTTCTGCAACCCATTCTCCAAACTCTGCTTTCTGTATCAGTTTTTCTGAACCCCAGTCTCCAATCCCCGTTATCTGTAACTTTCCTTCTGCACCTCAGACTCCAACCTCTGCTCTCTATAAGATCCTTTTGAAACCCAGTCTCCAAACTCTGCTTTTTGCAATGGTCCTTCTGCACCTCAGTATCCAAACTCTGTTCTCTACAACAGTTATTCTGCACCCCAGTCTCCAACCTCTACTCTCTGTAACGGTCCTTCTGCACCGCAGTCTCCAACCTCTGCTTTCTGTATCAGTCCTTCTGCACTCAAGGCTCTATCCTCTGCTCTCTGTAACAGTCTTTCTGCACCTTAGTCTCCAAATTCTTCTCTCTGCAAAAGTCTTTCTCCAACCCTGTCTCCAAAATCTGCTCTCTGCAACAGTCTCTGCACGCCAATCTCGAACCTCTCCTCCTTGCAAACGTTCTTCTGCACCCCAGTTTCTAACCTTCTCTCTGCAACAGTCTTTCTGCACCCAAGTCTCCAACATCTGATCTCTCCAACAGTCCTTCTCCACCCTAGTCTCCAACCTCTAATCTCTGTAACAGTCCTTCTGTACTGCAGTTTCCAAACTCTTCCCACTGTAACGGTCCTTCTGCAACCCAGTCTCCAAACTCTGCTTTTTGTATCAGTCCTTCTGCACCCCAGGCTTCAACCTCTGCTCTCTGTAACAGTCCTTCTGCACCTCAGTCTCCACCATCTGCTCTCTACAATATTTCTTCTCCACCCCAGTCTCCAATCTCTGATCTTTGCAAAAGTGCTTCTGCACCACAGACTCCAACCTCTGCTCTCTGTAAAGGTTTTTCTGCACACTAGTCTCCACACTCTGCTTTCTGTATCAGTTCTTCTGCACCCGACTTTCCAATTTCTGCTTTCTGTAACAGTCCTTCTGCACCTCAGTCTCCAAGTTCTGCTCTCTTCAACAGTCCTTCTGCACCCCAGTCTCAGACCACTGCTCTCTGCAACAGTTATTCTACACCCAAGTCTCCAACCTCTACTCTCTGCAATGATCTTTCCTCACCCCAGTCTCCAACGTCTGCTCTCTGCATCAGTCTTTCTGCACCACAGTCTCCAACCTCTGGTCTCTATAAGATGATTCTGCAACCCAGTTTCCAAACTCTACTCTCTGTGACATTCCTTCTGCACCCAGTCTCCAGCCTCTACTCTCTGTAACAGTCCTAATGTTCCGCATTTTCCAAACTCTGCTCTCTGCAACTGTCCTTCTGCACCTCAGGCTCCAACCTCTGCTCTCTGCAAAAGTCGTTCTGCACCCCAGTCTCCAAACTCTGCTCTCTGCAACATTTTTTCTTCACCCCAGTCTCAAAACATTGCTCTCTTTAACTGTCCTTCTTCACCCCACTCTCCAATGTCTGCTCTGTGTAACAGTCTTTCTGTACTGCAGGCTCCAATGTCTGCTCACTGTAACTGTCCTCTTGCACCGCAGACACCAACCTCTGCTTTCTTTATCAGTCCTTCTCCACCCAAGTCTCCAACCTCGGCTCAGTGTAACAGCACTTATGAACTTCTATCTTGAAATTCTGCTCTTTGTAACCGTCCTTCTGCATCCCAATCTACAACCTCTGCTCTCTGCAACAGTCCTTCTACACCCAAGTCTCCAACCTCTGCTCCTCAACAGTCCTTCTGCACCTCAGTCTCCAAACTCTGCTCTCTGCATTGGTCCTTGTGCACCCCAGTCTCCAAATTTTCTCTCTTTAACAGGCCTTTGGCATCCAAATCTTCAACATCTGCTCTGTGCAACGGTCAATCTGCACCCCTTCTCCAAACTCTGCTCTCTGTAACAGGCTTTCTGCACCCCAGTCTTCAACATCTCCTCTCTGAAACAGTCCTTCTGCACACAAGTCTCCAACCTCTGCTCTCTGCAACAGCCCATCTCCACCCCAGTCTCCAACATCTGCTCTTTGAATTTGTCCTTCTGTACCTCAGTCTGAAAACTCTGCTCTCTTCCACGATCCTTCTGCACCCCAGTCTTCAACCTCTGTTCTCTGCAACAGTCCTTCTGCATCCCAGTCTCCAAGCTCTGCTCTCTGTAACTGTCTTTCTGCACCTAAGTCTTCAAATTCTGCTCTCTGCAACAGTCCTTCTGCAACCCAGTCTCCAAACTCTGCTGTCTGCAAAAATCATTCTGCACCCCAGGCTCCAACATCTGATTTCTGTATCAGTATTACACCCCAGTCTCCAAAATCTGCTCTCTGTAACAGTCCTTCTGCACCTCAGTCTCCAACCTCTTCTCTCTGCAACGATCCTTGTGCACCCAAGTCTCCAAACTCTGCTCTCTGCAACAGTACTTCTGTACCTCAGTTTCCAACCTCAGCTCTCTGAAAGATCCTTCTGCACCCAAGTCTCCAAACTCTACTCTCTGTAACAATCCTTCTGCACATCAGTCTCCAAACTCTGCTCTCAGCAACGGTCTTTATGCACCCCAGTCTCCAACTTCTGTTCTCTGCAACAGCACTTCTGTACCACAGTCTTCAACATCTGCTCTCTGTAACAGTCCTTCTGAACTGCAGTCTCGTACCTCTGCTCTCTTTAACTGTTTTTCTTGACCCAAGTCTCCCACCCGTGCTTTCGGTATTAGTCCTTCTGCACCCAAGTCTCCAAGCTCTGCTCTCTTTAACTTTCCTTCTGCACCTCAGACTCCAACCTCTGCTCTCTGTATCAGTCCTTCTGCACCCAAGTCTCCAAACTCTGCTCTCTGAAACAGTCCTTCTATACCCCAGTCTACATAATCTGCTCTCTGCAATGATCCTTCTGCACCCCAGTCTCCAACGTCTATTCTGCAACAGTCTTTCTGCAACCCAGTCTCCAAATTCTGCTCTCTGTAAGATCATTCTGTACCCCAGTTTCCAACATCTGCTCTCTGTAACATTCCTTCTGCACCCCACTCTCACACATCTGCTCTCTGCAATGGTCCCTCTGCACCCCAGTCTCCAACCTTGTTTTCAAAAACACTTGTTCTGTACCGCAGTCTTCAACCTCTGTTCTCTGTAAGGGTCCTTCTTCACCCCAGTCTCCAACCTCTGCTTTGTGTATCAGTCCTTTTGCACCACAGTCTCCAAACTCTGCTCTCTGTAAAAGTCCTTCTGCACCTCACTCTGCAATCTCTGCTCTCTGCAACAGTTCTTCTCCACCCCAGTCTCCAACCTCTGCTCTTTGTAACAGTCCTTCTGTACTGCAGACTCCAACCACTGCTCTCTGCAATGGTCCCTCTGCACCCGAGTCTCCAACCTTGTTCTCAACAACAGTTCTTCTGTACCACAGTCTTCAACCTCTGTTCTCTGTAAGAGTCCTTCTCCAACCCAGTTTCTAACCTCTGCTCTCTGTAATGGTCCTTCTGCACCCGAGTCTCCAAATTCTGTGTTATGTATCAGTCATTCTGCACCCCAGTCTCTAAACTCTGCTCTCTGTAACAATCCTTCTGTACCTAAGACTCCAACCTCTATTCTCTGAAACAGTCCTACCGCGCCCCAATCTCCAACCTCTACACTCTGCAACAGTCCTTATGCACCTCAGTGTCCAAACTCTTCTCTCTGTAAGATTCTTCTGAAACACAGTCTCCAACGTCTGCTTTCTGCAATGGTCCTTCTGCACCCCAGTCTTCAAATTCTGATCGCTACAATAGTTATTCTGCACCCCAGTCTAAAACCTCTGGTCTCTGTAACAGTCCTTCTGTACTGCAGTCTCCAAACTCTGTTTTCTGTAAGGGTCCTTCTGCACCACATTCTTCAATCTCTGTTTTCTGTATCAGTCCTTTTGCACTACAATCTCGAAACTCTGCTATCTGTATCAGGCATTTTGCACCTCACTCTGCAACCTCTGCTCTCTGCAATAGTCCATATGAACCCCAATATCTAATTTCTGCTCTCCGCAACATTCCTTCTCCACCTCAGTCTCCATCATCTGCTGTCTGCAACAGTCTTTCTCCAACCCAGTCTCCAAACTCTGCTCTCTGCAACAGTCTTTCTACACCCCAGTCTTCAAAATGTATCTGTCGTTTTTCAACACAGTCTCAAAACTCTTCCCTCTGTAACAGTCATACTGCAATTCAGTCTGCAACCTCTGATCTCTGCAACAGTCCTATTGCAACCTAATCTCCAGGCTCTGCTCTCTGCAACAGTCCTTTTGCACCCCAGTCTCCAACCTTTGCTCTCTATAATAGTCCTTCTGTACTGCATTCTCTAACATCTGCTCTCTGTAAGGGTACTTCTACACCCGAGTCTCCAACCTCTGCTTTCTGTATCAGTCCTTCTACACCTCAGTCTCCAACCTGTGCTCTGTGTAACTGTCCTTGTGCACCTTAGTCTCCAACCTTTGCTTTCTGCTACAGTCCTTCTAGAACCCAGTCTCCAACCTCTGCTCTCTCTAACATTCCTTCTGCACCTCCGTCTACAACCTCTGCTCTCTGCAATGGTCCTTCTGCACCTGAGTCTCTAACATCTACTCTCTGTTACAGTGCTTCTACACCACAGTCTCCAACCTCTGCTCTATGTAAGACACTTCTGCAACCCAGTCTCCACACTCTGTTCTCTGTAAAAGACCTTCTTCACCCCAGTTTCCAAACACTGCTCTCTGTATCAGTCCTTCTGCACCCCAGATTCCAACTTCTGGTTTCTGCAACAGTCCTTGTACACCCCAGTCTCCAACGTCTGGTATCTGAAACAGTCCTTCTGCACACCAGTCTCCACACTCTTCTCTCTGTAGCAATCTTTCTGTGCCTCAGTCTCCAATATCTACTCTCTGTAACAGTCCCTCTGCACCTCACTCTCCAACAACTACTCTCTGTAAGTACCTTCTGCAACCCAGACTCCAAACTCTGCCCTCTATAACAGTCCTTCTGCACTCCTTCTCCCAACTCTCCTCTCCGTAACAGGCCTTCTGCAACCCAGTCTCTAAAGTCTGTTCGCTATAAAAATCTTTCTGCACCCCAGACTCCAACATTTGCTCTCTGTAACAGTCCTGCTGCACCTTGGTCTACAATCTCTGCTCTCTGTAAGATCCTTCTGCAACCTTGTCTAAAAACTCTGCTCTCTGTAACAGTCCTTCTTCACCTCAGTCTCCAAACTTTGTTCTTTGCAACACTCCTCTGCACCCCAGTCGCCACCCTCTACTCTCTGTAACAGTCCTTCTGTACCACAGTCTTAAAACTCTTCTCTCTGTAACGGTCCTTCTGCACCCCAGTCTCCAAACTCTGCTTTCTGTAGCAGTCCTTTTGCACCCCAGTCTACAACCTCTGCTCTCTGTAACAGTTTTTCTGCACCTAATATCCAAACTCTGCTATCTGCAACAGTCCTTATGCGCCCCAGTCTCCAACCTCTTCTATCTGCATAATTCCTTCTGCACCCCAGTCTGCAACGTGTGCTGTGTGTAACAGTCCTTCTGCAGCCAAGTCTCCACGTCTGCTCTCTGCAATGATCCTTCTCTACCTCAGGCTTAAAACTCTCCTTTCTGCAAGAGTCCTTCTGCACCCCAGTCTGCAACATCTGCTCTCTAAACAGTCCTTCTGCACTTCAGTCTCCAGAATCTGCTCTCTGCAACAGTCCTTCTTAACTCCAGTGTCCAAACTCTTCTCTCTACAACGATCCTTCTGCACCCCAGTCTTCAACCTCTGCTCTCGGAAAGGTCCTTCTGACCCCAGTTTACAAACTCTGCTCTCTGTAATATTCCTTCTCCACTCCAGTCTGCAAACTCTGCTTTCTGCAACGGTCCTGCTGCACCCCAGTCTCCAACCTCTGTACTCTGCAACACTCCTTATGCTCCCCAGTCTCCAAACTCTGCTCTCTATAACAGTCCTTCTGTACCGCAGTCTCCAAACTCTGCTCTCTGTAAAGTTCCTTTTGCACGCCAGTCTCCAAACTTTGCTTTCTTTTTCCGTCCATCTGAACCTCAGTCTCCAACCTCTGCTCTCTGCAAAAGTTCTTCTGCAACCCATTCTCCAAATTCTACTCTCAGCAACAGTCCTTCTTAACAATAGTATCCAACATCTACTCTCTGAAAAAGTCCTTTTGTACCCTAGTCTCCAACCTCCGCTCACTGCTACAGTCCTTCTGTACTGCAGTCTCCAACTTCTGCTCTCTGCAACGAACCTTGTGCACCCCAGTCTCCAACATCTGCTCTCTGTATAAGTCCTTCTGCACCTCAGTCTGAAAATTTTGCTTTCTGCAACAATCTTTCTGCACCCCAGACTTCAACATCTGCTCTCTGTAACAGTCCTTCTGCACCTCAGTCTCCAAACTCTGCTCCATGTAAGATCCTTGTGCAAAACAGTCTCCAAAATTTGCTCTCTGTAACAGTCCTTCTGCACCTCAGTCTCCAAACTATGCTCTCTGTAACAGTCGATCGACACCTCAATCTGAAACCTCCTCTCTACACGATCCATCTGAACCTTAGTCTCCAACCACTGCTCTCTGTAACAGTCCTCCTGCACCTCAGTCTTCAAACTATGCTCTATGTAAGATACTTCTGCCACCCAGTCTCCCATCTTTGCTTTCTATAACAGTCCTTCTGCACCCCAGTCTTCAACCTCTGCTCTATTTAACAGGCCTTCTGCACCCCAGTCTTCAAACCATGCTCTCTGTAACAGGCCTTCTGAATCCCAATCTCCAAACTCTTCTCTCTGCTACAATCATTCTACACCTCAGTCTCCAACATCTGCTCTCTGTAAGATCCTCTGCAACCCATTCTCCCAACTCTGCCCTCTCTAAAAGTCCTTCTGCACCCCTTCTCCAAACTCTCCTCTCCGTAACAGGCCTTCTGCACCCCAGTCTCCAAAGTCTGTTCTCTATAACAAGACTACTGCATCCCAGTCTCCAACCATTGCTCTCTGCAACAGTCCTTCTCCGCCCCATTCTCCAACATGTGGTCTCTGCAACAGTGCTTCTGCACCTCAGTCTTAAAACGCTGTTCTCTGCAACGATCCTTTTGCACCTCAGTCTTCAACCTCTACTCTCTGTAACAGTCCTTCTGCAACTGGGTCCCCAACATCTACTCTCTGTTAGATCCTTCTTCAACTCAGTCTCCGAACTCTGTGATCTGTAACAGTCTTTCTGGAGCCCTTCTCCACACTCTGCTCTCCGTAACAGGCCTTCTGCACCCCAGTCTCTAACCTCTGCTCTCTGTAACAGTCTTTTTGCACCTCAGTATCCAACCTCTCCTCTCTGAAACGATCCTTCTGCACCCCAGTCTCCAACGTCTCCTCTCCTCAACAGTCCTTCTGCACCTCAGTCTCCAAATTCTGCTCTTGGCAACAGTCCTGCTTCTCCCAAGTCTCCAGCCTCTGCTCTCTTCAACAGTCCTTCTACACCCCAGTCTTCAACCTCTTCTCTGTGTAACAGTCCTTCTGCACCTCAGTCACCAAACTCTGCTCTCTGTAACAGTCCTGCTGAAACTCAGTCTCAAACCTCTTCTCTCTGTTACAGTCCTTCTACACCTCAGTCTGGAACCTCTGCTCTTTTCATGATTGTTCTGCACCCCAGTCTCTAATCACTGCTCTCTGTATCATTCGTCCTGCACCACAGTCACCAACCACTGCACTCTGTATGATCATTCTTCAACCCAGCCTCAAAACTCTGCTCTCTATAACAGTCCTTCTGCAACCTAGTCTCCAACATCTGCTCTCTGTAGCAGGCCTTATGCACCCCAGTCTCCAAACTCTGCTCTCTGAATCAGTTTTTCTGCACACCAGTCTGCAACCTCTGCTCTCTGAAAGTCCTTCTGCTCCCCAGTCTCACACCTCTGCTTTCTGTATCATAATTCTTCACCCCAGTTTCTAATGATTGCTCTGTATAACAATCCTTCTGCATTTCAGTCTCCAACCTCTGCTCTCTGAAACAGTACTTCTCCACCCCAGTCTTCAAACTCTTCATTCTGCAACATTCCTTCTCAACACAGTCTCCAACCTGTGCTCTCTGTAACAGTCCTTCTGCACCGCAGTCTCCCACCTCTTCTCTCTGTAACAATCTTTCTGCAGCCCAGTCTCCACCTCTGCTCTCTTCAATGACTCTTCTGCAACTCAGTCTCCAACTTCTGCTCTCTTCAATGATCCTTCTGCACCCCAGACTCCACCTCTGCTCTCTGTAACTGTTTTTCTGCACCTCAGTCTCCAACCTCTGCTCCCTGCAACCGTCCTTCTGCACCCCTGTCTCCAACCTCTGCTCTCTGCAATGATCCTTATGCACCCAAGTCTCCAACATCTGCTCTCTGCAACAGTCCTTCTGCACCCCAGTCTCTAACGTCTCCTCTTCTTAACAGTCTTTCTGCACCCCAGTCTCCAACCTCTGTTCTCTGTAAGGCCCTTCTGCACTGCAGTTTCCAAACTCTGCTCACTGTAACATTCTTCTCCAATCCAGTCTACAACCTTTGCTTTCCTCAACGGTCCTGCTGCAACCCTGTCTACAACATCTGTTCTCTGCAACAGTCCTTCTACTTTCCAGTCTCTAACCTCTGCTCTCTGTAACAGTTCTTCTGTACCGCAGTCTCCAACCTCTTCTCTCTCTAAAGGTCCATCTGCACCCCAGTCTCAAACCTCTGCTTTCTGTATAAGTCCTTCTGAACCACGGATTCCAAACTCTACTTTCTGTAACAGTCTTTCTACACCTTTGTCTTCAACCTCTGAACTCTGCAACCTTACATATGCACCCCATTATCTAACCTCTGCTCTCTGTTACAGTCCTTTTGCACCCCATTCTCTAACCTCTGCTCTCTGCAACAGTTCTTCTGTACTACAGTCTCCAACCTCTGCTCTCTGTAACGGTTCTTCTGCACCCCAGTATCAACCTCTGCTTTCTGTATCAGTAATTATGCACCCAGTCTCCAAACTTTGCTCTCTGTAACATTCTTTCTGCACCTCAGTCTCCAACCTCTGCTCTCTGCGACAGTTCTTCTGCACCCCAGTCTCCAAACTCTGCTCTCAGCAACAGTTCTTCTTAACCACAGTCTCCAACATCTGCACTCTAATACAGTTCTTCTTTAAACCATTCTCCAACCTCTGCTCTCTGTAACAGTTTTCCTGTATGGCAGTCTCCGAACTCTGCTCTCTGCAATGGTCCTTTTGCACCCCAGTATCCAAACTCTGCTTTCTGTATTAGTCCGTCTGAACCCCAGTCTCCAAACTCTGCTCTCTGTAACAGTTATTCTGCACCTCAGTCTCCAAATTCTGCTCTCTTCAACACTCCTCTGCACCCAAGTCTCCAACACCTGCACCCTGCAAGAGTACTTCTTCACCTCATTCTCCCACCTCTGCAATTTGCAACAGTCCTTCTGCACCCCAGTCTCCAACCTGTTCTCTCTGTAACAATCCTTCTGCACCTCTGTCTCCACCTCTACTCTCTGCAATGGTTTTTCTGCACCTCACTCTACAACCTTCACTCTTTGTAACAGTCCTTCTGAACCTCAGCCTCCAACCTCTGCTCTTTGTAGGATGCTTCTGCAACCCAGTCTCCATACTCTGCCCTCTGTAAAAGTCGTTCTGTATCCTTTCACCAAACTCTGCTCTCTATAACAGGCCTTCTGCACCGCAATCTCCAAATTCTGTTTTCTGTAACAGTCCTTCTGCACCCCAGTCTCAAACCTCTGCTCTCTTCAAAGATCCTTCTGCACCCCAGTCTCCAACCTCTGTAATCTCCAACAGTCCTTCTGCACCTCAGTCTGAAAACTCGGTTCTCTGCAAAGATCCTTCTGCACCCCAGTCTCCAAACTCTGCTCTCTGTAACAGTCTTGTTCCACCTCAGTCTCCAACCTCTGCTCTCAGTAAGATCCTTCTGATACCCTGTTTCCAAACTCTGCTCTCTGTAATAGTCCTTCTGCACCCCAGTCTCCAACTTCTGCTCTCTGCCACAGTCTTTCTAAACCCCAGTTTCCAACCTCTGCTCTCTGCAACAGTCTTTCTGCACCCCTGTATCCAACTTCTGCTCTTTGTACCAATCTTTCTGAACCTCAGTTCCCAAAATCTGACCTCTGCAATGGTCCTACTGCACCCCAGTCTCTAGTCTCTGCTCTCTGCAACGATCATTCTGCAGCCCAGTCTACAACATCTGATCTCTGCAACAGTACTTGTGTACATCAGTCTGAAACTCTGATCTCTGCAAGGATTTTTGTGCACCACAGTCTCTTAACTCTGCTTTCTGAAAAAGTCCTTCTGCACCTCAGTCTTCAACCTCTGCTCTCTGAAAGATCCTTCTGCAACCCAGTCTCCAAACTCTGCCCTCTGTAACAGTTGTTCTGCATCCTTTCACCAAACTCTGCTCTCTATAACAGTCCTTCTGCACCACAGCCTCAAAACTCTGCTCTCTGCAAAGATCCTTCTGCACCCCAGTTTCCAACCTCTATAATCTTTTTTTTTTTTTTTTTTTTTTTTTTTTAAAATCTTAAATTTTATTTCTTAAAAATAATGGTGGCTATATAATAATGATTTTCAAGGAGTAATATAACAGTATTTATTAAGACAGTATTTGAAATTTATTTATTGTCTTCAAACATTTTTTATTTTTTTTTTATTTTAGTTTTTTTTTTTTTATTGATTGTTCAAAACATTACAGAGCTCAAGACATATCATCTTTCATACATTCGACTCAATTGAGATTTGAACAACAGTCACTAATATGCCATTATGTAAAAACGTGAGTATGTAACAGAAGTGAGTCTGTATTATGTATTTGGGGAGTTCAAATCTATAATCTCCAACAGTTCTTCTGCACCTCAGTCTGAAAACTCGGTTCTTTGCAACGATCCTTCTGCACCCCAGTCTCCAAAATCTGCTCTCTATAACAGTCTTGTTCCACATCAGTCTCCAACCTCTGCTCTGAGTAAGATTCTTCTGCGGCCCTGTCTCCAAACTCTGCTTTCTGTAACATTCCTCCTGCACCCCAGTCTCCAACCTCTGCTCTCTGCAACGGTCCTTCGGCACGACAGTCTCCAACCTCTGGTCTCGGCAAGAGTCGTTCTGCACCCCAGTATCCAAACTCTGCTCTGGGTACATTTCTTCTGCACCTCAGTCTCCAACCTCTGCTTTATGTAAGATCTTTATGCAACAAAGTCTCGAAACTCTGCTCTCTGTAACAGTCCTTTTGCACCCCAGTCTCAAACCTCTGCGCTGTGCAACAGTTCGTCTGCACTGCAGTCTCCCACCTCTGCACTCTGAAAGATCCTTATGCACCCCAGTCTTTAAACACTGATCTCCATAACAGTCCTTCGTCACCTCAGTCTCTAAACTCTGCTCTCTATAACAATCCTTCTTCACCTCAGTCTCCAATATCTGCTCTCTGCAACGGTCTTTCTGCACCCCATTCTCCAACCTCTGTTGTCTGCAAGAGTCCTTCAGAATGTCAGTCTCCAACCTCTGCTCTATGTAAGATCCTTCTGCCACCCAGTCTCCAAACTCTGCTCTCTGTAACATTCCTTCTGCACCCCAGTTTCTAACCTCTGCTCTCTGTAACAGTTTTTCTATACCCCAGTATCCAAACTCTGGTCTCTGTAACGATCCTTCTGCACCCGGATTTCCAACCTCTGCTTTCTGTAACAGTCCTTCTGCACCTCAGTCACCAAACTCTTCTCTCTGTAACAGTGCTTCTACACCTCAGTCTCCGACATCTGTTCTTTGTAACAGTCATACTGAACCTCAGTCTGACACCTCTGCTCTCATCACGAAACTTCTGCAACCCAGTCTCCAAACACTGCTCTCTGTAACAGTCCACCTGCACCTCAGTCTCCAACCTTTGCTCTCTGTAAGAACCTTCAGCAACCCAGTCTCCAAACTCTGCTCTCTATAACTGTCCTTCTGCACCCCAGTCTCCCACCTCTTCTCTCTGTAACAGGCCTTCTGCAGGCCAGTCTCCAAACTCTTCTCTCTGTAGCAGGCCTTCTGCACCCCAGTCTCCAAAATCTGTTCTCTCCAACGATTCTTCTGCACCCCAGTCTCCAACCTCGGCTCTCTGCAACGATTCTTCTCCACCCCAGTCTCCAACATCTTGTCTCTGCAACAGTCCTTTTGAACCACAGTCTCGTAACTCTGGTCTCTGTAAGATCCATCTGAACCCTAGTCTCCAAACTCTACTCTCTGTAACAGTCCTTCTGCACCCAGTTTTCAAACTCTGCTCTTTGTAACAGTCCTTCTGCACCTTAGTCTCCAACCTCTGCTCTGTGTAACAGTTCTTTTGCACCCCAGTTTCTAAAATCTGCCCTCTTGAACGATTCTTCTGGAACCCAGTCTCCAATGTCTGCTCTTTGCAACAGTCCTTCTGCACCACAGTGTCCAAACTCTGCTCTCTGTAAGATCTTTCTGCACTCCAGTTTCCCAACACTGCTCTCTGTAACATTCCTTCTCCACACCAGTCTCCAACCTCTGTCCTCTGGAACAGTTTTTCTGCTGCCCAGACTCTGAGATCTGCTCTCTGTAACAGTCCTTCTGTACCACAGTCTCCAACCTGTGCTCTTTGTAAAGATCCTTCTACACCCCAGTCTCCATCTCTGCTATCTGTATCAGTCTGTCTGAAGCCCAGTCTCCAACCTCTATTCTCTGTATCTATTCTTCTGCACCTCAGTCTCCAACCTGTGCTCTATGTAAGAGTCCTTATGCACCCCAGTCTCCAACCTCTGCTCTCGGTAACAGTCTTATACCGCAGTCTCCAAACTCTGCTCTCTGTAACGGTCTTTCTGCACCCCAATTTCCAAACTCTGCTTCCTATAACAGTCCTTCTGCACCTGAGTCTCCAAACTCTCCTCTCTGTAACAGTCCTTCTACACCTCAGTCTCTAACCTCTGCTCTCTGTAACAGTCCACCTGCACCTCAGTCTCAAACCTCTGGTCTCTGCACGATCCTTCTGCACCCCAGTCTCCAAACACTGCTCTCTGTAACAGTCCACCTGCACCTCAGTCTCCAACCTCTTCTCTCTGTAACAGGCCTTCTGCAAGGCAGTCTCTGAACTCTTCTCTCTGTAGCAGGCCTTCTGCACGCCTGTCTCCAAAATCTCCTCTCTGCAACGATCCTTCTGCACCTCAGTCTTCAACATAAGCTCTCTGCAATGATCCAACTGCACCCCACTCTTCAACCTCTGATCTCTGCAACAGTCCTTCTGCACCTCAGTCTTCAACATCAGTTCTCTGCAATGATCCAACTGCATGCCACTCTCCAACCTCTGATCTCTGCAACAGTCCTTCTGCACCTCAGTCTCCAAATTCTGCTCTCTGTAAGATGCTTCTGCACCACTGTATCCAACCTTTGCTTTTTGTAACAGTCCTTCTGCACCTAATTCTTTTACCTCTGCTCTCTCTAACAGTCTTTCTGCACCTTAGCCTCCCAACTTTGCTCTCTGTAAGATCCTTTTGAAACCAAGTCTTTAAACTCTGCACTCTGTAACAGTCCTTCTGAACAACAGTCTCCAACCTCTTCTCTCTGCAATGATTCTTCTCCACCGTAGTCTCCAACATCTGCTCTCTGTAAAAGTCCTTCTGCAACCCAATTTCACAACTCTGCTTCCTGTAACAGTCTTTCTGCACCTGAGTCTTCAAACTCTAATCTCTGTAACAGTCCTTCTACACCCCAGTCTCCAAACTCTGCTTTCTGTATCAGTCTTTCTAAACCTGAGTTTCCAACCTCTGTTCTCTTTATCTATCCTTCTGCACCTCAGTCTCCAAACTCTGCTCTCTGCAACAGTCCTCCTATACTGCAGTCTTCAAACTCTGCTCTGTGTAAACGCCTTTCTGCAGCCCAAAGTCCAATCTCTGCTTCCTGTATCAGTCCTTCTTCACCCCAGTCTCTAAATTCTGCTTTCTCTAAGAGTCTTTCTGCACCTCAGTATCCAAACTCTGCTCTCTGCAACAGTCCTTCTGCACCCCAGTCTCCAAACTCTGCTCTCTGCAACAGTCCTTCTGCACCCCAGTCTCCAACCCCTTCTCTCTGCAACAGTCCTTCTGCACCCCAGTCTGCAAACTCTGCTCTCTGTAACAATCCTTCTGCCCCTCAGTCTCCAACCTCTGCTCTATGTAACAAGACTTCTGCACGTCAGTCTCCAACCTCTGCTCTCCGCAACAGTCCTTCTGCACTCCAGTCTTCAAACTCTGCTCTCTGCAACAGTCCTTCTGCACCTTAGTCTCCAACCTCTGCTCTCTGCAACAGTCCTTCTGCACCAAAGTATCCAAACTCTGCTCTCTGTAAGATCCTTCTGAACTCCAGTATCCAAACTCTGCTCTCTGTAACATTACTTCTCCACCCCATTCTTTAACCTTTGCTTTTTGCAAATGTCCTGAAACACCCCAGTCTCCAACCTCTGTCCTCTGCAACAGTCGTTCTGCTCCCCAGTCTCCAACATCTGATCTCTGCAACAGTCCTTCTGCACCCCAGTCTCCAACCCCTTCTCTCTGCAACAGTCCTTCTGCACCCCAGTCTCCAAACTCTGCTCTCTGTAACAATCCTTCTGCCCCTCAGTCTCCAACCTCTGCTCTATGTAACAAGACTTCTGCACGTCAGTCTCCAACCTCTGCTCTCCACAACAGTCCTTCTGCACTACAGTCTTCAAACTCTGCTCTCTGCAACAGTCCTTCTGCACCTTAGTCTCCAACCTCTGCTCTCTGCAACAGTCCTTCTGCACCAAAGTATCCAAACTCTGCTCTCTGTAAGATCCTTCTGAACTCCAGTATCCAAACTCTGCTCTCTGTAACATTACTTCTCCACCCCATTCTTTAACCTTTGCTTTTTGCAAATGTCCTGAAACACCCCAGTCTCCAACCTCTGTCCTCTGCAACAGTAGTTCTGCTCCCCAGTCTCCAACATCTGCTCTCTGTAACAGTCCTTCTGTACCGCAGTCTCCAACCTCTGCTCTCTGTAAAGGTCCTTTTGCACACCAGTCTCGAACCTCTGCTTTCTTTGTACGTCCTTCTGCACCTCAGTTTCCAACCTCTGCTCTTCGCAAAAGTCCTTAAGCACCCCATTCTCCAACTTCTGCTCTCTGCAACAGTCCTTTTGAACAACAGGCTCCAACATCTGCTCTCTGAAAAAGTCATTGTGTACCCTAGTCTCCAACCTCTGCTCTCTGCAACAGTCCTTCTGTATTGCAGTCTACAACATCTGCTCTCTGCAACAGTCCTTCTGCACCTCAGTCTCAAACCTCTGCTCTCTGTCAGATCCTTCTGCAACCCAGTCTCCAAATTCTGCGCTCTGTAACAGTCCTTTTGCACCCAAGTCTCAAAACTCTGCTCTCCGTAACAGGCCTTCTGCACCCCAGTCTCCAAACTCTGCTCTCTGTAGCAGTCCTTCTGCACCCCATTCTCCAAATTCTGCTCTCTGTAACGATCCTTCTGCACCCCATTCTCCAACTTCTGCTCTCTGTAACGATCCTTCTGCACCCCAGTCTCCAACATCTGCTCTCTGCAACAGTCCTTCTTCACCTCAGTCTGAGAACTTTGCTCTCTGCAACAATCCTTCTGCACCCCAGACTCCAAACTCTGCTCTCTGTAAGATCCTTCTGCAACCCCTCTCCCAACTCTGCCCTCTCTAACAGTCCTTCTGCACCCCTTTTCCTAACTGTCCTCTCTGTAACAGGCCTTCTGCACCCCAGTCTCCAACCTGTGCTCTCTGTAACATTCCTGCTGCACCTCGGTCTACAATCTCTGCTCTCTCTAAGATCTTTCTGGAACCTTGTCTAAAAACTCTGCTCTCCGTGACAGTTATTCTGGACCCCAGATTCCAACCTCTGCTGTCTGTATAAGGACTTGTGCACCCCAATCTCCAAACTCTATGCTCTGTAACAGTCTTTTTGCACCTCAGTCTACAACCTCTGCTCTCCTCAACAGTCCTTCTGCACCCCTGTCTCCAAACTCTCTGTAAAATCCTTCTGCATCCCAGTTTTCCAACTCTGCTCTCTGTAACATTTTTTTTCCAACACAGTCTACAACCTCTGGATTCTGCACCGGTCCTTCTGCACCCCAGTCTCCAAACTCTGTTCTCTGCAACAGTTCTTCTGCTCCCCAGTCTCCAACATCTGCTCTCTGTAACAGTCCTTCTGTACCTCAGTCTTCAACCTCTGCTCTCTGTAACAGTTCTTCTGCAGCCCAGTCTCAAACCTCTGCTTTCTGAATGAGTCCTTCTGCACCACTGTTTCCAACCTCTGCTCTCTGCCACCTTACTTCTGCACTCCATTCTCTAACCTCTGCTCTCTACTAAAGTTATTCTGAACCACGGTCTACAACGTCTGCTCTCTGCAACAGTCCTTCTTTACCCTAGTCTCCAAACTCTGCTCTATCTAACAGTCCTTCTGTACTGCAGCCTCCCAACTCTGTTCTCTCTAACAGTCCTTCTGCACCCCAGTCTTCAACATCTGCTTTTTTATTAGTAATTCTGCACCCCAGTCTCCAACCTTTGCTCTCTGTAACATTCTTTCTGCAACTCAGTTTCCAAATTCTGTGATCTGAGACAGTTCTTCTGCAACACAGTCACCAAACTCTGCTCTATAAAACAGTTCTTCTGCACCCCAATCTCCAAAATCTGCACTCTGAAAAGTTCTTCTCCACTGCACTCTCAGACCTCTTCTCTCTGCTACAGTCCTCATGTATTGCAGTCTCCAGACTCTGCTCTCTGTAACGGTCCTTCGGCACTCCAATCTCCAAACTCTGCTTTCTGTATCAGTCCTTCTGTACCCAGTCTCCAACCTCTGCTATCTGAAACAGTCTTTCTGCACCTCAGTCTCCAAATTCTGCTCTCTGCAACAGTCCTTCTGCACCCAAGTCTCCAACACCTGCTCTCTGAAACAGTCTGTCTTCACCCCAGTCTCCAACATCTGCTCTGTGTAACAGTCCTTCTGCACCCCAGTGTCCAACCTCTGCTCTCTGCAATGATCCTTCTGCACCCAAGTCTCCAACATCTGCTCTCTGCAATAGTCCTTCTGCGCCTCAGTCTGGAAACTGTGCTGTCTGCAACGATCCTTCTGCACCCGAGTCCCCAAACTTTTCTCTCTGTAACAGTCTTGCTGCAACCCAATCTCCAACCTCGGTTCTCTGCAACAGTTCTTCTACTCCCTAGTCTCCAACCTCTGCTCTCTATAACAGTCCTTCTGCACCACAGTCTCCAACATCTGCTCTCTGTAACAGTCCTTATGTACTGCAGTCTCCAACCTCTGCTCTCTGTAAGGGTCCTTCTGCATCCCAGTCTCCAACCTCTGATTTTTGAATCAGTTCTTCTGAATCCCAGTCTCCAACCTCTGCTCTCTGTATCTATCCTTCTGCACTCAGTCTCCAAACTGTGCTTTCTGCAACAGTCCTTCTGCACACCAGTCTCCAACCTCTGCTCTCTGTAACAGTCCTTCTATACCGAAGTCTCCAACCTCTGCTCTCTGTAACGGTCCTTCTGCACCAGAGTCTCAAACCTCTGCTTTCTGTATCAGTCCTTCTGCAACACGGTTTCCGAACTCTTCTCTCTGTAACAGTCCTTCTGCACCTCTGTCTCCAACCTCTGAACTCTGCAACCTTAATTCTGCACCCCATTCTCTAACCTCTGCTCTTTGTAACAGTTCTTCTGCACCCCATTCTCTAACCTCTGCTCCCTGCAACAGTCCTTCTGAACCACAGTCTCCAACTTCTGCTCTCTGTAACGGTTCTTCTGCACCCCAGACTCAAACTCTGCTTTCTGCATCAGTAATTCTGCACCCCAGTCTCCAAACTTTGCTCTCTGTAACATTTTTTCTGCACCTCAGTCTCTAACCTCTTCTCTCTGCTACAGTTCTTCTGCACCACAGTCTCCAAACTCTGCTCTCTGCAACAGTTCTTCTGCACACCAGTATCCAACATCTGCACTCTGAAACACTTCTTCTCCACCCCAGTCTCCAACCTCTTCTCTCTGTAACAGTCCTCCTGTATTGCAGTTTGAAAAGTCTGCTCTCTGTAAGGGTCGTTCTGCACCCCAGTCTCAATCCTCTGCTTTCTTTATCAGTCCTTCTGCACCCCAGTCTCCAACATCTGCTCTCTGCAACAGTCCTTATGCACTCCAGTCTCCAACATCGGCTCTCTGCAACACTTCTTCTGTACCTCAGTCTGAAAACTCTGTTCTCTGCAACGACCGTTCTGCATCCCAGTCTCCTACCTCTGCTCTCTGTAACAGTCCTTTTGCACCTCAGACTCCAAATTCTGCTCTCTGTAAGATCCTTCTGCACCTCAGTCTTTAAACTCTGCACTCTGTAACAGTCTTTCTGCACAACAGTCTCCAACCTCTGCTCTCTGTACCAGGACTTCTGCCACCCAGTCTCCAAACTCTGCTCTCTGTAACAGGCCTTCTGCATCCCAGTCTCCAACCTCTTCTCTCAGCAACGATGCTTCTCCACCCTAGTCTCCAGATTCTGCTCTCTGCAACAGTCCTTTGCACCCCAATCTCCAAACTCTGCTCTCTGTAAGATCCATTTGAACCCCAGTCTCAAAAAACTGCTCTCTGTAACAGTCCTTCTGCACCCCAGTCTCAAAACTCTGCTCCCTGTAACAGTCCTTCTGCACCTCAGTCTCCAACCTCTGCTCTGTGTAACAGTCCTTCTGCACCCCAGTCTTCAACATCTGCTCTCTGGAACAGTCCTTATGCACCCCAGTCTCCAACGTCTGCTCTCTTCAACAGTCCTTCTGCAACACAGTCCCCAACCTCTTCTCTTTGTAAGATCCTTCTGCACTCCCTTTTCCAAACTCTGTTCTCTGTAACATTCCTTCTCCACCCGAGTCTCCAACCTCTCTCCTCTGCAACAGTCCTTCTGCTCCCCAGTTTCAAAGATCTGCTCTCTATAACAGTCCTTCTGTACCGCAGTCTCCAAACTCTGCTGTTTTTAACGGTCCTTCTACACCCCAGTCTCCAACCTCTGCTTTCTGTATCAGTCTGTCTGAACCCTAGTCAACAACCTCTGTTCTCTGTATCTATCCTTCTGCACCTCAGGCTCCAACCGGTTCTCTATGTAACAGTCCTTCTGCACCCCAGTCTCCAACCTCTGCTCTCGGTAACAGTCTTATACCGCAGTCTCCAACCTCTGTTCTCTGTAACGGTCCTTCTGCACCCCAATTTCCAAACTCTGCTTCCTGTAACAGTCCTTCTGCACCTCAGTCGCCAACCTCTGCTCTCTGTAAGGGTCCTTCTGCAACGCAGGCTCCAACCTCTGGTTTTTGAATCAGTCCTTCTGAATCCTAGTCTCCAACCTCTTCTCTCTGTATCTATCCTTCTGCACTCAGTCTCCAAACTGTGCTTTCTGCAACAGTCCTTCTGCACACCAGTCTCCAACCTCTGCTCTCTGTAACAGTCATTCTGCACCCGAGTTTCCAATATCTCCTCTCTGTAATAGGCTTTCTGCATGCCAGTCTCCAAACTCTACTCTGTGTAGCAGGCCTTCTGCACCCCAGTCTCCAACCTCTGCTCTCAGCAATTATCCTACTGCACCCCAGTCTCTAACCTCTCATCTTTGCAACAGTCCTTCTGCACCTCAGTCTCAAATCTCTACTCTCTGTAACATCCTTCTTCACCGCTATCTTCAAGTCTCCTCCTTGCAACGATCCATCTGCACCACAGTCTCCAAACTCTGCTCTATGTAACAGGACTTCTGCACCTCAGTATCAAACCTCTGCTCTATGTAACAGTTCTTCTTCACCCCAGTCTCCAAACACTGCTCTCTGCAAAAGTCCTTCTGTACTGAAGTCTCCAACCTCTGCTCTCTGTAACGGTCTTTCTGCAACCCAGACTCCAACCTCTGCTTTCTGTATCAGTCCTTCTGCACCCCAGTATCCAACTTCTACTCTTTCTAAGAGTGTTTCTGCACCTCAGTCTCCAATCTCTGCTCTCTTCAACAATTTTTATGCACCCCAGTGTCCAACCTCTGCTCTCTGCAACAGTATTTCTGCACCCCAGTCTCCAAACTCAGCTCTCTGCAATGATCCTCTTGACCCCAGTCTCCAAACTCTACTCTCTGCAACAGTCCTTCTGCACCACAGTCTCCAAACTCTGCTCTTTGTAAGATTTTTCTGCACTCCAGTTTACAAAATCTGCTCTCTCTAACATTCCTTCTCCATCGCAGTCTCTAACCTCTGCTTTCTGCGAGGGTCCTGCGGCACCCCAGTCTCCAACCTCTGTCTTCTGTAACAGTCCATCTCAACCCCAGTATCCAACCTCTGCTCTGTATAACAGTCTTTCTGTACCGCAGCCTCCAAACTCTGCTCTCTATAACAGGCCTTCTGCATCTCAGTATCCAAACCCTTCTCTCTGCAAGGATCCTTCTGCACCTCAGTGTCAAACCTCTGCTTCTTGCAACAGTTCGTCTGCACCCAAGTCTCAAACCTCTGCTCTTTGTAAGATTATTCTGCACCCCAGTCTCCAAACTCTGCTCTCTGCAACAGTCCTTCTGCACCCCAGTCTCCAAACTCTGCTCTCTGCAACGATCCTTCTAGACCCCAGTCTCCAAACTCTGCTCTCTGCAACAGTCCATTTGCACCCCAGTCTCCAACCTCCGCGCTCTGTAACAGTCTTTCTGCACCTCAGTCTCCAAACTCTGCTCTCCGTAGCAGGCCTTCTGCACCCCAGTCTTCAAAATCTGCTCTCTCCAAGGATCCTTCTGCACCCCAGTATCCAACCTCTGCTCTCTGCAATGATCCTACTGCACTGCAGTCTTTAACCTCTGATCTCTGCAACAGTCATTCTGCACCACAGGCTCCAACCTCTGCTCTTTGTAACAGTCCTTCTGCACCCCAGTCTCCAAACTCTCCTCTCTGTAAGAGTCTTTCTGCACATCAGACTCCAACCTCTGCTCTCTGCAACTGTCCTTCTGCACTCCAGTCTCCAACCTCTGCTCTCTGCAACAGTCCTTCTGCACCCCAGATTCATACCTCTGCTCTCTGCAACAGTCCTTCTGCATCCCAGTCTCCAAACTCTTCTCTCTGCAACGATGCTTCTGGACCCCAGTCTCCAACCTCGACTCTCTGTAACAATCCTTCTGCACCACAGTCTCCAAATTCTGCTCTCTGTAAGATCCTTCTACACTCCAGTTTCCAAACTCTGCTCTCTCTAACATTCCTTCTCCACCCCATTCTTTAACCTCTGCCTTCTGCAAGTGTTCTGCGGCACCCCAGTACCCAACCTCTATCCTCTGAAACAGTCATTGTGCTCCCCAGTCTCCAACCTCTGCTCTCCGTAATGGTATTTCAGCACCCCAGTATCCAAACTCTGCTTTCTGTATCAGTCCTTTTGAACCTCAGTTTCAAAACTATGCTCTCTGTATCTATCCTTGTGCACTTCAGTCTCCAACCTGTGCTCTCTGTAACATTCCTTCTGCACCCCAGTCTCTAACCTCTGCTCTCTGTAACAGTTTTTCTATACCACAGTCTCCAAACTCTGGTCTCTGTAATGGTCTTTCAGCACCCCAATTTCCAACCTCTGCTTTCTGTAACAGTCCTTCTGCACCTCAGTCTTCAAACTCTGCTCTCTGTAATAGTGTTTCTACACCTCAGTCTCCAACGTTTGTTCTCTGTAACAGTCCTACTGAACCTCAGTCAGACACCTCTGCTCTTTTCACGAAACTTCTGCAACCCAGTCTCCAAACACTGCTCTCTGTAACAGTCCACCTGCACCTCAGTCTCCAACCTCTGCTCTCTGTAAGAACATTCAGCAACCCAGTCTCCAATCTCTGCTTTCTATAACTGTCCTTCTGCACCCCAGTCTCCCACCTCTCCTCTCTGTAACAGGCCTTCTGCAGGCCAGTCTCCAAACTCTTCTCTCTGTAGCAGGTCTTCTACACCCCAGTCTCCAAAGCCTGCTCTCTGCAACGATTCTTCTGCACCCCAGTCTCCAATCTCAGCTCTCTGCAACGATTCTTCTCCACCCCAGTCTCAAACATCTGGTCTCTGCAACAGTACTTTTGTACCCCAGTTTCCAAACTCTGCTCTCTGTAAGATCCATCTGAACCCCAGTCTCCAAACTCTACTCTCTGTAACAGACCTTCTGCACCCCAGTCTCCAAACTCTACACTTTGTAAAAGTACTTCTGCACACTAGATTCTAAAATCTGCCTTCTTGAACGATTTTTCTGGAACCAAGTCTCCAATGTCTGCTCTTTGCAACTGTCTTTCTGCACCACAGTCTCCAAACTCTGCTCTCTGTAAAATCTTTCTGCACTCCAGTTCCCCAACTCTGCTCTCTGTAACATTCCTTCTTTATCCCAGTCTCCAACCTCTGCTCTTTGTAACGATCCTTCTACACCCCAGTCTCCATCTCTTCTATCTGTATCAGTCTGTCTAAACCCCAGTCTCCAACCTCTGTTCTCTGTATCTATCCTTCTGCACCTCAGTCTCCAACCTGTGTTTTATGTAAGAGTCCTTCTGCACCCAAGTCTCCAACCTCTGCTCTTGGTAACAGACCTATAATGCAGTCTCAAACCTCTGCTCTCTGTAATGGTCCTTCTGCAGCCCAATTTCGAAACCCTGCTTTCTGTAACAGTCCTTCTGCACCTGAGTCTCCAAACTCTCCTCTCTGTAACAGTCCTTCTACACCTCAGTCTCTAACCTCTGCTCTCTGTAACAGTCCACCTGCACCTCAGTCTCAAACCTCTGCTCTCTGCACGATCCTTCTGCACTCCAGTCTCCAAACACAGCTCTCTGTAACGGTCCTTCTGCACCCCAATTTCCAAACTCTGTTTCCTGTAACAGTTTTTCTGCACCTGAGTCTCCAAACTCTTCTCTCTGTAGCAGGCCTTCTGCACGCCAGTCTCCAAAATCTCCTCTCTGCAACGATCCTTCTGCACCTCAGTCTCCAACATCAGCTCGCTGCAATGATCCAACTGCACCCCACTCTCCAACCTCTGATCTTTGCAACAGTCGTTCTGCAACTCAGTCTCAAAATTCTGCTCTCTGAAAGATGCTTCTGCACCCCTGTGTCCAACCTTTGCTCTCTGTAACAGTAATTCTGCACCTCATTCTTCTACCTCTACTCACTCTAAATGTCCTTCTACACCTCAGTCTCCCAACATTGCTCTCTGTAAGATCCTTTTGAAACCAAGTCTTTAAACTCTGCACTCTGTAACAGTCCTTCTGCACAACAGTCTTCAACCTCTTCTCCCTGCAATGATTCTTCTCTATCCCAGTCTCCAAAATCTGCTCTTTGTGAAATCCTTCTGCACCCCAATTTCACAACTCTGCTTCCTGTAACAGTCCTTCTCCACCTGAGTCTCCAAACTCTAATCTCTGTAACAGTCCTTCTACACCCCTGTCTCCAAACTCTGCTTTCTGTATCAGTCTTTCTGAACCCCAGTCTCCAACCTCTGTTCTTTGTATCTATCCTTCCGCACCTCAGTCTCCAACCGGTGCTCTTTGCAACAGTCCTTCTATACTGCAGTCTTCAAATTCTGCTCTCTGTAAACGTCTTTCTGCAGCCCAGACTCCAAACTCTGCTTTCTGAATCAGTCCTTCTGAACCCCAGTTTCCAAATTCTCCTCTCTCTAAGAGTCTTTCTGCACCTCAGTATCCAACCTCTGCTCTCTGCAACAGTCCTGCTGCACCCCAGTCTCCAAACTCTGCTCTCTTCAACATTCCTTCTGCACCCCAGTCTCCAACCTGTTCTCTCTGCAACAGTCCTTCTGAACCCTAGTCTACAAACACTGCTCTCTCCAACAATTCTTCTGCCCCTCAGTCTCCAACCTCTGCTCTCTCTAACAGTCGTTTTGTACCCCATTCTCCAAACTCTGCTCTCAGTAAGATTCTTTTGCAACTCAGTCTCCAAACTCTGATCTTTGTAACTGTCCTTCTGCACCCCAGTCTCCAAGAACTGCTCTCTGTAACAGGCCTTCTTCACCCCAGTCTCCAACCTCTTCTGTATGTAACAGGCCTTTTGCCCCCAGACTCCAAACTCTTCTCACTTCAATGATCCTTCTACACCCCAATTTAGAACCTCTGCTTTCTGTAACAGTCCTTCCGCACCTCAGTCTCCAACCTGTGCTCTTTGTAACATTCCTTCTGCACCCCAGTCTCCAACCTCTGCTATCTGCATTGGTACCACTTAACCCCAGTCTCCAACCTTGTTCTCTACAACAGTCCTTGTGTACTGCAGTCTCCAACCTCTATTCTCTGTAAGGGACCTTTTGCAACCCACTCTTCCACCTCTACTTTATATATCAGACCTGCACCTCACTCTGCAACCTCTGCTCTCTGAAACAGTCCTTCTGCAACCAGTCTTCAAACTCTGCTCTCTGCAAGAGTCCTTCTGCACCCCAGTTTCCATGCTATGCTCTCTGCAACAGTCAATCTCCACCCCAGTCTCCAACCTCTGCTCTCTGTAAGGGGCCTTCTGCACCCCAGTCTCGAAACACTACTTTATGTATCAGTTCTTCTGCTACCCAGTCTCCAAACTCTGCTCTCTGTAACACTACTCTGTATCCCAGTCTCCAACTTCTGCTCTCTGTAATGGTCCTTCTGCACCTCAGTCTCCAACATCTGCTCTCTGCAACACTCCTTCTGCACCCCAGTCTTCTAACTTTGCTCTCTGCAACAGTTTTTTACGCACCTCAGTCTTTAACCTGTGCTCTCTGTAAAAGTCCTTCTGCACCCCAGTCTCCAAACTATGCTCTCAGTAAAAGTCCTTGTGCACCACAGTCTACAACCTCTGCACTCTCTAACAATCCTTCTGCACCCCAGTCTCCAAAGTCTGCTCTCTGAAAAAGTCCTTCTGCACCCCAGTCTCCGACCTGTGCTCTCAGTAAAAGTCCTTCTATACCCCTAGTCACCAACCTCTGCTCTCTGTAACAGTCCTTCTACACCTATTCTCCATATTCTGCTCACCCCAAAAATACCTCTGCACCCAGTCTCCATCCTCTGCTCTCTGCAACTTTTATTTTGAAACCCAGTCTCCAGCATCTGCTCTCTGCAACAGTTCATCTCCACCCCAGTCTCCAAAATCTGCTCTCTGTAACAGTCCTTCTGGACCCCAATCTCCAACCTTTACTCTCTGCAACAGTCCTTCTACACCCCAGTCTAAAACCTCTGCTTTCAGCAAAAGTTTTTCTGCACCCCAGTCTCCAACCTCTTCTCTCTGTAACTATCCTTCTGCACCTCATTCTCTAACCTCTGCTCTTTGCAAGGGTCCTTCTGCACCACAGTCTCTAAACTCTGCTGTCTGTAAGATCCTTCTGCAACCCCAGTGTCAAACTCTGCTCTGTAACATGCCTTCTGCACCCCAGTCTCAAACCTCTGCTCTCTGTATCAGTCCATCTGCACCACAGTCTCCAACCTCTGCTCTCTGCAACGATCCTTCTGCACCCCAGTCTTTTACCTCTGCTCGCTCCAACAGTTTTTTTGAAACCCCAGTCTAAAACCTCTGCTCTCAGCAAAAGTTTTTCTGCACCCAAGTCTCCAACCTCTTCTATCTGTAACTATCCTTCTGAACCTCAGTCTCCAACCTCTGCTCTTTGCAAGGTCCTTCTGCACATCAGTCTCCAAACTTTGCTCTCTGTAAGATCCTTCTGCACCTCAGTCTCCAAACTCTGCTCTCGTATCAGTCCATCTGCACCCCAGTCGCCAGCCTCTGCTCTCTGCAACAATCCTTCTGCACCCCAGTCTCCAACCTCTGCTCGCTGCAACAGTCCTTGTGCAACCCAGTCTCCAACCTCTGCTCTCTGAAACAGTTCTTTGTACCTCAATTTCCAATCTCTGCTCTATGCAACAATCCTTCTGTGCACAAGTCTCTAACATTTGCTCTCTTAAACAGTCCTTCTTCACGCCAGTCTCCAAACTCTGCTCTCTGTAACAGTCTTTCTGTACCTCTGTCTCCTACCTCTGCTCTCTGTAAGACCCTTCTGAAACCCAGTCTGCAAACTCTGCTCTGTTTAACAGTCCTTCTGCACCCCAGTCTCCAACCTCTGCTCTCTGTAACTTGCCTTCTGCATCCCAGCCTCCAACCTCTGCTGTCTGTAAGAGGCCTTCTGCACCCCAGTCTCCAACCTCTACTCTCTGCAACGATCATTCTGCACCCCAGTCTCCTACCGCTTCTCTCTGAAAAAGTCCTTGTGCACCCCAGTCTCCTACCTCTGGTCTCTGTAAGATCCTTCTGCAAACCACTCTCCAACCCCTGCTCGCTCTAACAGTTTTTCTGGAACCTATCTCCAAACTCTGCTCTCTGCAACGGTCCTTCTGCACCCCAGTCTCCAAACTCTGTTTTCTTCAACAGTCCTTCTACACCCCAGTCTCCAAACACTGCTCTCTGTAACAGTCCTTCTGTACCAGAGTCTCCAACCTCTGCTGTCTGTAACGGTCCTTCTGCCTCCCAGTCTCCAACATTTGCTTTCTTTGTCAGTCGTTCTGCACTCCAGTATCCAACCTCTTATCTCGATAACAGTCCTTCTGCACCTCATTCTCCAACCTCTGCTTTCAGCAACTGTCCTTCTGAACCCCAGTCTCCAACCTCTGCTCTCTGCAACTTTCTTTTGCACCCCAGTATCAAACCTATGCTCTCTGAAAATGTCCATCTTTACCCCAGTCTCCAATCTCTGCTCTCTGTAACGATCCTTCTGCACCCTAGTCTCAAACATCTGCTCTCTTTAACAGTCCTTCTGCACCACAGTCTCCAAATTCTTTTCTCTGTAAGATCGTTCTGAAACCCAGTCTCCAACGTCTGCTCTCTGTAACTGTCCTTCTGCACTCCAGTCTTTAACCTCTGCTCTATGCAACAGTCTTTCTGCACCTCAGTCTTTAAACTCGGCTTTCTGCAACAGTCCTTCACCCCCGTCTTCAACTTCTGCTCTCCGCAACATTCCTTCTGCATCCCAGTCTCCAAACTGTGCTCTCTGTAAAAGTCTTTCTGCACCCCAGTCTCCAAACTCTGCTCTCTGTAACGATCCTTCTGCACCCCAGTCTCGAACCTCTGCTCTCTTCAACGATTCTTCTGCACCTTAGTCTCAATCCTCTGCTCTCTGCAACGATCCTTCTGCAATCCAGTCTCAAAACTCTGGTCTCTGCAACAGTCTTTGTGAACCCCAGTCTCTGACTTCTGCTTTGTGCAACAGTTCTTCTGAACCTCTGTCTGAAAACTCCGCTCTCTGTAATCCTCCATCTGCAACCCAGTCTCAAAACTCTGCTGTCTATAACAGTCCTTCTGTACCTCAGTCTCCAATCTCTGCTCTATGAAACAATCCTTCTGTGCACAACTGTCTAACATCTGCTCTCTTAAACGGTCCTTCCACACGCCATTCTCCAACCTCTGCTCTATGCAACAGTCCCTCTACACCCCAGTCTCCATACTCTGATCGCCCCAACGATTTTTCTGCACCCCAGTCTCCAAACTCTGTTCTCTACATCAGTTCTTCTGCACCCCAGTCTCCAACCTCGGCTCTCTGTAACAGTCTTTCTGTACCACAGTCTCCAACCTCTGTTCTCTGTAAGGGTCCTTATGCACCCCTGTATCCAAATTCTTCTTTCTGTATCCGTCGTTTTGTACCACAGTCACCAAACTCTGCCCTCTGTAACCGTCCTTCTGCAACTCAGTCTGCAACCTCTGCTCTCTGCAACAGTCCTTCTGCACCCCAGTCTCTATCCTCTACTCTCTGCAACTGTCCTTTTGCACCTCATTCTCCAAAATCTGCTCTCTGCAACAGTCATTCTCCACCCCAGTCTCCAAACTTTGCTCTCTGTAAAAGACCTTCTGTACTGCATTATACAACCTCTGCTCTCTGTAATGGTACTTCTGCACCGGATTCTCAAACCTCTGCTTTCTGTCAGTCCGTCTGCACCCCAGTCTCCAACCTGTGCTCTGTTTAACTGTCCTTCTGCACTTTAGTCTCCAACTTCTGCTCTCTGCTACAGTCCTTCTTGAACCCAATCTTCAACCTCTACATTCTGCAACAGTGCTTCTACATCCCAGTCTAAAAACTCTGCTCTCTGCAACAGTCCTTCTGCACCCCAGTCTCCAACCTCTGCTCTCTGTAACAATCCTTCTGCATCTCAGTCTCCAAACTTTGCTCTCTGCAACTATCCTTCTGCACCCCAGTCTGAAACCTCTGCTAGCTGCAACAGTCCTTATGAAGCCCAATCTCCAACATCTGCTTCCTGCAACAGTTCTTCTTTACCTCAGTCTGAAAACTCTGCTCTCTGCAATAATCCATCTGCATCCCAGTCTCAAAACGCTGCTCTTTGCAACAGTCCTTTTGTAACTCAGTCTCCAATCACTGCTCTCTTCAACAGTCCTTCTACACCCAAGTCTCCATACTCTGATCACCCCAACGGTCCTTCTGCACCCCAGTCTCCAAACTCTGTTCTCTACATCGGTTCTTCTGCAACACAGACTCCAACCTCTGCTCTCTGTAACAGTCCTTCTGTACCACAGTCTCCAACCATTGCTCTCTGTATCAGTTTTTCTGCACCCCAGTCGCAAACCTCTGCTCTTTGTAACAGTCTTTCTGCATCTCAGTCTCCTACATCTGCTCTCTGCAACAGTCCTTCAGCACCCCAGATTCCAACTTCTGGTTTCTGCAACAGTCCTTCTACACCCCAGTCTCCAACCTCTGGTATCTGAAACAGTCCTTCTGCACCCCAGTCTCCAAACTCTTCTCTCTGTAACAATCTTTCTGTTCATTAGTCTCCAATATCTACTCTCTGTAACAGTCCCTCTGCACCTCACTCTCCAACAACTGCTCTATGTAAGTACCTTCTGCAACCCAGACTCCAAACTCTGCCCTCTGTAACAGTCCTTCTGCACACCTTCTTCCCACTCTCCTCTCCGTACCAGGCCTTCTGCACCCCAGTCTCTAAAGTCTGTTCGCTATAACAATCCTTCTGCACCCCAGTCTCCAACATCTGCTGTCTGTAACAGTCCTGCTGCACCTCAGTCTACAATCTCTGCTGGCTGTAAGATCCTTCTGCAACCTTGTCTAAAAACTCTGCTCTCTGTAACAGTCCTTCTTCACCTCAGTCTCCAAACTCTATTCTTTGCCACACTCATTCTGCACCCCAGTCGCCACCCTCTACTCTCTGTAACAGTCCTTCTGTACCGCAGTCTTCAAACTCTTCTCTCTTTAATGGTCCTTCTGCACCCCAGTCTCCAACCTCTGCTTTCTGTATCAGTCCTTTTGCACCCCAGTCTACAACCTCTGCTCTCTGTAACAGTCCTTCTGCACCTTATATCCAAACTCTGCTATCTGCAACAGACCTTATGCGCCCCAGTCTCCAACCTCTGCTTTCTGCAAAATTCCTTCTGCTCCCCAGTCTGCAACGTGTGCTGTGTGTAACAGTCCTTCTGCAGCCAAGTCTCCACGTCTGCTCTCTGCAATGATCCTTCTGTACCTCAGTCATAAAACTCTTCTCTCTGCAACAGTCCTTCTGCACCCCAGTATTCAAACTCTGTTCTGTGTAACAGTCCTTCTCCACCTCAGTCTTCAACCTCTGATCTCTGCAAGAGTCGTTCTGCACCCCAGTCTCCAACATCTGCTCTCTAAACAGTCCTTCTGCACTTCAGTCTCCAAAATCTACTCTCTGCAACAGTCCTTCTGAACTCCAGTGTCCAAACTCTTCTCTCTGCAACGATACTTCTGCACCCATCTCCAACCTCTGCTCTCTGAAAGATCCTTCTGACCCCATTTTCCAAACTCTGCTCTCCATAATATTTCTTCTCCACGCCAATCTCCAACCTCTGCTTTCTGCAACGGTCCTGCTGCACCCCAGTCTCCAACCTCTGTACTCTGCAACACTCCTTATGCTCCCCAGTCTCCAAAATCTGCTCTCTGTAACAGTACTTTTGTACCGCAGTCTCCAAACTCTGCTCTCTTTAAAGGTCCTTTTGCACGCCAGTCTCCAACCTCTGCTTTCTTTGTCCATCTGAACCTCAGTCTCCTACCTCTGCTCTCTGCAAAAGTTCTTCTGCAACCTATTCTCCAACTTCTGCTCTCTGCAACAGTCCTTCTGATCAACAGTATCCAACATCTGCTCTCTGAAAAAGTCCTTTTTTACCCTAGTCTCCAACCTTTGCTCCCTGCAACAGTCCTTCTGTACTGCAGTCTCCAACTTCTGCTCTCTGCAACAAACCTTGCGCACCCCAATATCCAAAATCTGCTCTCTGCAAAAGTCCTCCTGCACCTCAGTCTGAATATTTTGCTTTTTGCAACAATCCTTCTTCACCCCAGACTTCAACATCCTCTCTCTGTAACAGTCCTTCTGCACCTCAGTCTCCAACCTCTTCTCTCTGTAACAGTCGAACTACACATCAGTCTGAAACCTCTTCTCTCTACACGATCCATCTGAACCCCAGTCTTCAACCACTGCTCTCTGTAACAGTCCTCCTGCACCTAAGTCTCCAAACTATGCTCTCTGTAAGATACTTCTGCCACCCAGTCTCCCATCTTTGCTTTCTATAACAGTCCTTGTACACCCCAGTCTTCAACCTCTGCTCTATTTAACAGGCCTTCTGCACCCCAGTCACCAAACCCTGCTTTCTGTAACAGCCCTTCTGAACCCCAGTCTCCAAACTCTTCTCTCTGCAACAATCATTCTACACCTTAGTCTTTAACATCTGCTCTCTGTAAGATCCTTCTGCAACCCAGTCTCCTAACTCTGCCCTCTCTAACAGTCCTTCTGCACCCCTTCTCCCAACTCTCCTCTCCGTTACAAGCCTTTTGCACCCTAGTCTCCAAAGTCTGTTCTCTATAACAAGACTTCTGCACCCCAATCTCCAACCATTGCTCTCTGCAACAGTCCTTCTGCGCCCCAGTCTCCAACATGTGGTCTCTGCAACAGTGCTTCTGCACCTCAGTTTTAAAACGCTGTTCTCTTCTACCTTCCTTTTGCACCTCAGAATTCAACCTCTACTCTCTGTAACAGTCCTTCTGCATTGGGTCCCCAACATCTGCTCTCTGTTAGATCCTTCTTCAACCCAGTCTCCAAACTCTCTGTAACAGTCTTTCTGGAGCCCTTCTCCACACTCTGTTCTCCATAACAGGCCTTGTGCACCCCAGTCTCTAAGCTCTGCTCTCTGTAACAGTCTTTTTGCACCTCAGTCTCCAACCTCTCCTCTCTGCAATGATCCTTCTGCACCCCAGTCTCAAACGTCTCCTCTTCTCAACAGTCCTTCTGCACCTTAGTCTCCAAATTCTGCTCTTGGCAACAGTCCTTCTTCACCAAAGTCTCCAGCCTCTGCTCTCTGCAACAGTCCTTTTAAACCCCAGTCTTCAAACTCTGCTCTGTGTAACAGTCCTTCTGCACCCCAGTCTCCAACCTCTGCTCTCTGTAACAATCCTTCTGCACTCCAGTCGCCAACCTCTGCTCTCTGTAACAATTCTTCTGCACCGTATTCTGAAACCTCTGCTCTCAGTTACAGTCTTTCTAAACCGCAGTCTCCAACCTCTGCTCTCTGTAACGGTCCCTCTGTACCCCAATTTCCAACCTCTGTTTCTGTAACAGTCCTTCTGCACCTCAGTCACCAAACTCTGCTCTCTGTAACAGTCCTGCTGAAACTCAGTCTCCAATCTCTTCTCTCTGTTCCAGTCCTTCTGCACCTCAGTCTGAAACCTCTGCTGTCTGCACGATCCTTCTGCACCCCAGTCTCTAATCACTGTTCTCTGTATCATTCGTCCTGCACCACAGTCACCAATCACTGCTCTCTGTAAGATCCTTCTTAAACCCAGCCTCAAAACTCTGCTCTCTATAACAGTCCTTCTGCAACCCAGTCTCCAACCTCTGCTCTCTGTAGCAGGCCTTATGCACCCCAGTCTCCAAACTCTGCTCTCTGAAACAGTCCTTATGCACGCCAGTCTGCAACCTCTGCTCTCTGTATCGGTCCTTCTGCACCCCAGTCTCACACCTCTGCTTTCTGTATCATAATTCTTCATCCAGTTTCCAAAAATTGCTCTGTATAACAATACTTCTTCATCTCAGTCTCCAACCTCTGCTCTCGGAAACAGTTTTTCTGCACCCCAGTCTCCAAGCTCTTCTTTCTGCAACATTTCTTCTGTACCCCAGTCTCCAACCTGTGCTCTCTGTAACAGTCTTTCTGCACCACAGTCTCCCACCTCTTCTCTCTGTAATGATTTTTCAGCAGCCCAGTCTCCACCTCCACTCTCTTCAACGATTCTTCTGCAACTCAGTCTTTAACTTCTGCTCTCTTCAATGATCCTTCTGCACCCCAGACTCCACCTCTGCTCTCTGTAACTGTTTTTCTGCACCTCAGTATCCAACCTCTGCTCTCTGCAACTGTCCTTCTGCACCCCTGTCTCTAACCTCTGCTCTCTGCAACGATCCTTATGCACCCCAGTCTCCAACATCTGCTCTCTGCAAAAGTCCTTTTGCACCCCCTGTCTCCAAAGTCTTCTCTCCTGAACACTCCTTCTGCACTCCAGTCTCCAACCTCTGTTCTCTGTAAGGTCCTTCTGCATGCGAGTTTCCAAACTCTGCTCTCTGTAACATTTTTCTCCAACCCTGTGTACAACCTCTGCTTTTCTCAACAGTCCTGCTGCAACCCAGTCTACAACATCTGTTCTCTGCAACAGTCATTCTACTTTCCAGTATCAAACCTCTGCTCTCTGTAACAGTCTGTCTGTACCGTAGTCTCCAACCTCTGCTTTCTCTAAAGGTCCTTCTGCACCCCAGTCTCAAACCTCTGCTTTCTGTATAAGTCCTTCTGAACCACGGATTCCAACCTCTGCTTTCTGTGACAGTCCTTTTGCACCTTTGTCTCCAACCTCTGAACTCTGCTACCTTACCTCTGCACCCCATTCTCTAACCTCTGCTCTCTGTAACAGTACTTCTGTACTACAGTCTCAAACCTCTGCTCTCTGTAACAGTTCTTCTGCACCCGAGTCTCAACCTCTGCTTTCTGTATCAGTAATTCCGCACCCCAGTCTTTAACCTTTGCTCTCTGTAACATTCTTTCTGCACCTCAGTCTCCAACCTCTGCGCTCTGCTACAGTTCTTCTGCACACCAGTCTCCAACCTCTGCTCTCTGCAACAGTTCTTCTATAAACCATTTTCCAACCTCTGCTCTCTGTAACAGTATGGCAGTCTCCCAACTCTGCTCTCTTCAATGGTCCTTCTGCACACCAGTCTCCAAACTCTGCTCTCTGTAACAGTTATTCTGCACCTCAGTCTCCAAATTCTGCTCTCTTCAACACTCCTCTGCACCCAAGTATCCAACACCTGCACCCTACAAAAGTCCTTCTTCACCTCATTCTCCCACCTCTGCAATTTGCAACAGTCTTTCTAGACCCAAATCTCCAAACTCTTCTCTGTATAACAATCCTTCTGCACCTCTGTCTCCACCTCTGCTCTCTGCAATGGTCCTTCTGCACCTCAGTCTCCAACCTCCACTCTCTGTAACAGTCATTTTGCACGTCAGTCTTCAACCTCTGCTCTCTGTAAGATCCTTCTGCAACCCAGTCTCCAAACTCTGCACTCTGTAACACTCTTTCTGCATCCTTTCACCAAACTCTGCTCTCTATAACAGGCCTTCTGTACCGCAGTCTCCAACCTCTGTTCTCTGTAACAGTCCTTCTGCACCCCAGTCTCAAACCTCTGCTCTTTGCAAAGATCCTTCTGCACCCCAGTCTCCACCCTCTGTAATCTCCAACAGTCCTTCTGCACCTCAGTCTGAATACTCGGTTCTCTGCAACATTCCTTCTGCACCCCAGTCCCCAAACTCTGCTCTCTTTAACAGTCTTGTTCCAACTCAGTCTGCAACCTCTGCTCTCAGTAAGATTCTTCTGCAACCCTGTCTCCAAACTCTGCTCTCTGTAACAGTCCTTCTGAACCACAGTCTACAACTTCTGCTCTCTGCCACAGTCTTTCTAAACCCCAGTTTCCAACCTCTGCTCTCTGCAACAGTCCTTCTGCACTTCAGTATCCAACTTCTGTTCTCTGGAACAATCTTTCTGCAACTCAGTTTCCAAACTCTGACCTCTGCATTGGTCTTATTGCACCCCAGTCTCTAGCCTCTGCTCTCTGCAACGATCCTTCTGCACCCCAGTCTCCAACATCTGCTCTCTGCAACAGTCCTTGTGTACATCAGTCTGAAAACTCTGATCTCTGCAAGGATTCTTGTGCACCACAGTATCTAAATTCTGCTTTCTGTAACAGTCCTTCTGCAACTCAGTCTCCAAACTCGGCTCTCTGTAACAGTCCTTCTGAACACCAGTCTCAAACCTCTGCTCTCTGTAAGATCCTTCTACACCCCAGTTTCCAAACTCTACTCTCTCTAAAGTTCCTTCTCCTCCCCAGTCTCCAACCTCTGGTCTCTGCTATGGTCCTTCTTCACGACAGTCTCCAACCTCTGGTCTCGGCAACAGTCCTTCTGCACCCCAGTATCCAAACTCTGCTCTGGGTATCATTTCTTCTGCACCTCAGTTTCCAACCTCTGCTTTATGTAAGATCTTTCTACAACAAAGTCTCGAAACTCTGCTGTCTCTAACAGTCCTTATGCACCTCAGTCTCAAACCTCTGCTCTGTGCAAAATTTCGTCTGCACTGCAGTCTCCTACCTCTGTACTCTGAAAGATACTTCTGCACCCCAGTCTCAAAACTCTGATCTCCGTAACAGTCCTTCTTCACCCCACACTCCAACCTCTGCTCTCTGTAACAATCCTTCTGCACCTCAGTCTACAACATCTGCTCTCTGAAACGGTCCTTCTGCACCCCATTCTCCAACCTCTGTTGTCTGCAAGAGTCCTTGAGCATGTCAGTCTCCAACCACTGCTCCCTGCAAAAATACTTCTGCACCCCAGTCTCCAACCATTGCTCTCGGTAACATTCTTCTGCACCTCAGTCTCCAACCTGTGCTGTATGTTAGATACTTCTGCCACACAGTCTCTAATCTCTGCTCTCTGTAATAGTCATTCTGCACACCAGTCTCCAACCTCTGCTCTGTGCAAAAGTTCCTCTGCACCCCAATCTCCAATCTCTGCTCTCGGTAAGATACTTCTGCACCCCAATCTCCAAACTCTGATCTCTGTAACAGTCCTTTTTCACCCCAGTCTCAAACCTCTGCTCCCTGCAACAATTTTTCTGCACCCCAGTCTCCACCTTCTGCTCTCTGAAACAGTTTTTCTGGACCACACTCTTTAATATCTACTCTCTGAAACAGTCCTACTGCATTCCATTATCCCACTTCTGCACTCTGCAACAGTCCATCTGTACCCTGGTCTCCAAACTCTGCTCTCTGTAACAGTCCTTCTGTACTGCAGTCTCCGACCTCTGCTCTCTGTAAGGTTCATTCTCGAAACAAGTCTCCAACCTCTGCTATCTGTATCAGTCCTTCTGGATCCCAGTCTCCAAACTCTGCTCTCTGTATCAGTCCTTCTATACCCCAGTCTCCAACCTCTGCTCTCTGTAACAGTCCTTCTGCATCTCAGTCTTTAACATCTGCTTTCTATAACAGTCCTTGTGCACCCCAGTCTCCAAACTCTGCTCTCTGCAACAGTCCTTCTACACTTTACTCTTCAAACTTTGCTCTGTGTAACAGTCATTCTGCAAACCAGTTTCCAATCTCTGCTCTCTGCAACGATTCTTATGCATCCCAGTCTCCAACATCTGCTCTCAGCAACCGTCCTTCTGCACCCAAGTCTCCAACCTCTGCTCTCCGCAACGATCCTTCTGCACACCAGGCTCCAACCTCTGCTCTCTGTAACAATCTTTCTGCACCACAGTCTCCAAACTCTGCTCTACATAATATTCTTCTGCAACCCAGTCTCTAAACTCTGCTCTCTGTAACAGCCCTTCTGTACCCAGTGTCCAACCTCTGCACCCTGTAACAGCCTTCTGCACCCCAGTTTTCAAACTCTGCTATCTGGAACAGTCCTTCTGCATTCCAGTCTCCAAACTATACTCTCTGCAACAGTCCTTCTACACTCCAGTCTTCAACCTCTGCTCTGTGTAACAGTCCCTCAGCAACCCAGTTTCCAATCTCTGCTCCCTGCAACGATTCTTCTGCATCCCAGTCTCCAACATCTGCTGTCTTAAACCGTCCTTCTGCACCCAAGTCTCCAACCACTGTTCTCTGCAACAATCCTTCTGCACACCAGTCTCCAACCTCTGCTGTCTGCAATAATCCTACTGCACCCCAGTCGCCAACCTCTGCTCTCTGTAAAAATCCTTCTGCACCACAGTCTCCAAACTCTGCTCTACATAATATTCTTCTGCAACCCAGTCTCCAAACTCTGCTCTCTGTAACAGCCCTTCTGTACCCAGTCTCCAACCTCTGCACTCTGTAACAGCTTTCTGCACCCCAGTCTCCAAACTCTGCTCTCTGCATCAGTCCTTCTTCACCCCAGTCTCCAAACTCTGCTTTCTTAAACAGTCTTTCTGCATCTCAGTCTCCTACCTCTACTCTCTGCAACAGTTCTTCTGCACACCAGTCTCCAACATCTGCACTCTGAAACAGTTCTTCTCCACTCCAGTCTCCAACCTCTTCTCTCTGTAGCAGTCCTCCTGTACTGCAGTCTCCAAACACTGCTGTCTGTAATGCTCCTTCTGCACCTCAGTCCCCAAACTCTGCTTTCTGTATCAGTCCTTCTGCACCACAGTCTCAAACCTCTGCTCTCTGTAAGATCATTCTGCAGTCCAGATTCCAAACTCTGCTCTCTGTAACAGTCCTTCTGCACCTCAGACTCCAACCTCTGTTCTCTGCAACAGTCCTACTGCACCTCAATCTCCAACCTCTGCTCTCTGCAACAGTCCTTATGCACCCCAGTGTCCAAACTCTGCTCTCTGTAAGATCCTTCTTAAACCCAGTCTCCAACCTCTGCTTTCTGCAATGGTCCTTCTGCACCCAAGTCTTCAATCTCTGATCTCTACAATAATTACTCTGCACCCCAGTCTAAAACCTCTGCTCTCTGTAACAGTCCTTCTGTACCGCAGTCTCAAAACTCTGTTCGCTATAAGGGTCCTTCTGCACCTCATTCTCCAACCTCTGCTTTCTGTATCAGTCCTTTTGCACTATGTTCTCGAAATCTGTTGTCTGTATGAGTTTTTCTGCACCTCAGACTGTAACCTCTGCTCTCTGCAATAGTCCATATGCACCTGAGTCTCTAATTTCTGCTCTCTGCAACATTCCTTCTGCACCCCAGTTTCCAACATCTGCTGTCTGCAACAGTCCTTCTCCAACCCAGTCTTCAATCTCTGCTCTCTGCAACAGTCCTTCTCCACCCCAGTCTCCAACCTCTGCTTTCTGTATCAGTCCTTCTGCACCACAGTCTCCAAATTTTGCTCTCTGTAACAGTCCTTTTGCACCTCACTCTGCAACCACTGCTCTCTGCAACAATTCCTCTGCACCCCATTCTTCAAACTCTGCTCTCTGTAACAGTCCTTCTGTACTGCAGTCTCCAACCTCTGCTGTCTGTAACAGTCTTTCTGCACCCGAGTCTCCAAACTCTGCATATTGTATCAGTCGTTCTGCACACCAGTCTCTATCCTCTGCTTTCTGTAACAGTCTTTCTGCACCTCAGAATCCAACCTCTGTTCTCTGCAAAAGTACTTCTGCGACCCAATTTCCAACCTCTCCTCTCTGCAACAGTCCTTCTGCACCTCAGTGTCCAAACTCTGCTCTCTGTGGGATCCTTCTAAAACCCAGTCTCCAAACTCTGCTTTCTGCATTGGTCCTTCTGCACCTCAGACTCCAACCTCAGTTCTCTGCAACAATCCTTCTACACCCCAGTATCCAACCTCTGCTCTCAGCTACGATCCTTCTGCACCCTAGTCTCAATCCTCTGCTCGCTGCAACAGTTCTTCTGAACCCCAATCTCCAACATCTGCTCTCTTCAACAGTTCTTCTGTACCTCAGTCTGAAAACTCTGCTCTCTGCAATAATCCTTCTGCACCCCAGTCTCCAACCTCTGCTCTCGTTTACAGTCCTTCTGTACCTCAGTCTCCAACCTCTGCTCTATGCAACAGTCCTTCTGTACTCAAGTCTCCAACATCTGCTCTCTGAAACAATCCTTCTACACCCCAGTCTCCAACCTCTGCTCTCTGCAACAGTATTTCTAGACCCCAGTCTCCATAGTCTGCTCCCACCAACTTTCCTTCCGCACCCCAGTCTCCAAAGTCTGCTCTCTGAAAAAGTTTTCCTACACCGCAGTCTCCAAACTCTGCTCTCTGCAACAGACCTGCTACACCGCAGTCTCCATACTCTACTCGCCCCAACGATCCTTCAGCACCCCAATCTCCAAACTCTGGTCTCTACATCAGTTCTTTTGCACACTAGTCTCCAACCTCTGCTCTCAGTAACACTCCTTCGGTACCGCAGTCTCAAACCGCTGTCCTTGTAAGGGTCCTTATGCACCCCAGTATCCAAACTCTGCTTTCTGTATCAGTCGTTTTGCACTACAATCTCAAAACTCTGCCCTCTGTAACAGTCCTTCTGCAACTCAGTCTGCAACCTCTGCTCTCTGCAACAGTCCTTCTGCACCCCAGTCTCCATACTCTGCTGTATGTAACAGTCCTTCTGTACCTCAGTCTCCAATCTCTGCTCTATGCAACAGTCCTTCTGCACCCAAGTCTCCAACATCTGCTCTCTGAAACAGTCATTCTCCACCCCAGTCTCCAACCTCTGCTCTCTATAACAGTCCTTCTGTACTGCATTCTCCAACCTCTGGTCTCTGTAAGGGTACTTATACACCCGAGTCTCCAACCTCAGCTTTATGTATCAGTCCTTCTGCACCCAAGTCTCCAACCGGTGCTCTGTGTAACTGTCCCTCTGCACCTTAGTCTCCAACCTCTGCTCTCTACTACAGTTCTTCTAGACCCCAGTCTAAAACCTCTGCTCTCTGTAACAATCCTTCTGCACCTCAGTCTCCAATCTCTGCTCTCTGTAACAGTATTTTAGCACCTCACTCTCCGAACTCTGCTCTCTGTAAAAGACCTTCTGCACCCCAGTCTTAAACCACTGCTCTCGATAACAGTCCTTCTGGACCCCAGTGTCCAACCTCTGCTCTCTGTAACTATCCCTCTGCACCCCAGTCTCCAACCCCTGCTCGCTGCAACAGTCCTTGTGCACCCCAATCTCCAACATCTGCTCTCTGCAATAGTTCTTCTGTACCTCAGTCTGAAAACTCTGATCTCTGCAATATTCCTTCTGCACCCGAGTCTCCAACCTCTGCTCTGTGTAACAGTACTTCTGCACCTCAGTTTTCAAATTCTGCTCTGTATCAGTCCTGCACACCTGTCTCGAACATCTGCTTATTGTAACAGTCCTTTTTCACCTCAGTCTTCAACTTCTGCTCTGTGTAACAGTCCTTCTGCACCCCAGTGTCCAAACTCTGCTATCTGCAAGGATCCTTCTGACTCCCAGTCTCCAACATCTGCTCTCTGCAACAGTCTTTCTGCACCCAAGACACCAACATCTGATCTCTGCAACAGTCCTTCTGCACCTCAGTCTCCAAACTCTGCTCCACGTAAGATCCTTCTGCAACCCAGTCTCCAACCTCTGCTTTCTGCAACATTCCTTCTGCACCCCAGTCTCCAACCTGTGCTCTCTGTAAAAGTCCTTCTGAAACGCAGTCTCCCATCTCTTCTATCTGGAATGATCCTTCTGCAGCCCAGTCTCCACCTCTGCTCTCGCCAACGATTCTTCTGCAACTCAGTCTCCAACTTCTGCTCTCTTCAACTATCCTTCTGCACCCCTGTCTCCAACCTCTGCTCTCTGCAACAATCCTTATGCACCCCAGTCTCCAACATCTGCTCTCTGCAACAGTCCTTCTCCAACCCAGTCTACAACCTCTGCTTTCTTCAACGGTCCTGCTGCAAACCAGTCTTCAAAATCTGTTCTCTGCATCAGTCCTTCTACTCCCCAGTCTCCAACCTCTACTCTCTGTAACAGTCCTTCTGTACCACAGTCTCTAAACTCTGTTCTCTGTAAGGTCCTTCTGCAGCCAGTCTCAAACCTCTGTTTTCTGTATAAGTCCTTCTGAACCACGGTTTCCAACCTCTACTCTCTGTAACAGTCCTTCTGCACCTCTGTCTCCAACCTCTGAACTCTGCAACCTTACTTCTGTACCACAGTCTCCAATCTCTGCTCTCTGTAACGGTCCTTCTGCACCCCAGTCTCAACATCTGCTTTCTATATCAGTAATTCTGCATCCCAGTCTCCAAACTTTGCTCTCTGTAACAATCTTTCTGCACCTCAGTCTCCAACCTCTGCTCTCTGCAACAGTTCTTCTGCACCCTAGTCTCCAACATCTGCACTCTGAAACAGTTCTTTTATAAACCATTCTTCCACCTCTGGTCTCTGTAACAGTCCTCCTTTATTGCAGTCTCCGAACTCTGCTCTCTGCAACGGTCCTTCTGCACCCTGTTCTCCAACCTCTGCTTTTTGTATCAGTCCTTCTGAACACCAGTCTCCAACCTCTGCTCTCTGTAACAGCCCTTCTGCAACTCAGTCTCCAAATTCCCCTCTCTGCAACAGTCCTTCTGCACCCAAGTCTCCAACACCTGCTCCTTGCAACAGTCCTTCTTAACCCCATTCTCCAAACTCTGCTATCTACAACAGTCCGTATGCACCCCAGACTCCAAACTCTGCTCTGTGTAACAATCCTTCTTAACCTTTGTCTCTAACTATGCTCTCTGCAATGGTCCTTCTGCACCTCTGTCTCCAAACTCTACTCTCTGTAACAGTCCTTCTGCACCTCAGTCTCCCACCTCTGCTCTCTGTAGGATCTTTCTGCAACCCAGTCTCCTAACTCTGCCCTTTGTAACAGTCGTTCTGCATCCGTTCACCAAACTCTGATCTCTGTAACAGGCCTTCTTCACCGCAGTCTTTAACCTCTGTTCTCTGTAACAGTCCTTCTGCACTCCAGTCTCAAACCTCTGCTCTCTACAAAGATCCTTCTGCACCCCAGTCTCCAACCTCTGTAATCTCCAACAGTCCTTCTGCACCTCAGTCTGAAAACTTGGTTCTCCGCAACAATCTTTCTGCATCCCAGTCTCCAAACTCTGCTCTCTGCAACAGTCCTGTTCCACGTCAGTCTTCAACCTCTGCTCTCTGTAAGATCCTTCTGCAACCCTGTCTCGAAACTCTGCTCTCTTTAACAGTAATTCTGCACCCCAGTCTCCAACCTCTGCTCTCTGTCACAGTCTTTCTATACCCCAGTTTCCAATCTCTGCTCTCTGCAACTGTCCTTCTGCACCACAGTATCAAACTTCTGTTCTTTGTAACAATCCTTCTGCACCTCAGTTCCCAAACACTGACCTCTGCAATGGTCCTACTATACCCCAGTCTATAGCCTCTGCTCTCTGCAACGATCCTTATGCACCCCAGTCTCAAACATCTGCTCTCTGCAACAGTCCTAATGTACATCAGTCTGAAAACTCTTCTCTCTGCAAGGATCCCTGTGCACCACAGTCTCTAAACTCTGCTTTCTGAAACAGTTATTCTGCAAATCAGTCTCCAACGTCTGCTCTCTGTAACAGTCCTTCTGCACCCCAGGCTCCATCCTCTGCAATCTGTAAGATCCTTCTACACCCCAGTTTTCTAACTCTCCTCTCTGTAACATTCCTTTTTCACCCCAGTGTCCAACCTCTTCTCTCTGCAACGGTCCTTGTGCATGACAGTCTCAAACCTTGTTCTCGGCCACGGTCCTTCTTCACCCCAGACTCCAAACTCTGCTCTGGATATCATTTCTTCTGTACCTCAGTCTCCAAACTCTGCTTTATGTAAGATCTTTCTGCAACCCAGTTTCCAAACTCTGCTAACTGTAACAGTCCTTCTCCACCCCAGTCTCAAACCTCTGCTCTGTGCAACAGTTCATCTGCACCGCAGTCTCCAACCTCTTCTCTCTGAAAGATCCTTCTGCACCCCAGTCTCCTAACTCTGATCTCCGTAACAGTCCTTCTTCACCCCAGTCTAACACCTCTGCTCACTATAACAATCCTTCTGCATCTCAGTATCCAACATCTGCTCTCTGCAACGGTTCTTCCGCACCCCATTCTCAAACCTCTGTTGTCTGCAAGAGTCCATCAGCATGTCAGGCTCCAACATCTGCTCCCTGCAAAAATCAACTGCACCCCAGTCTCCAACCATTGCTCTCAGTAACATTTCTTCTGCACCTCAGTCTCCAACCTCTGCTCTATGTAAGATGCTCTACCACCCATTCTCCAATCTCTGCTCTCTGTAACAGTCCATCTGCACCCCTGTCTCCAACCTCTGCTCTGTGCAACAGTTTCTCTGCACCGCACTCTCCAACCTCTGCTCTCTGTAAGATTCTTCTGCACACCAATCTCCAAACTCTGATCTCTGTATCAGTCTTTTTTAACCCTAGTATCCAAACTCTGCTTCCTGCAACAATCCTTCTGCACCCCAGTCTCCAACTTCAGCTCTCTGCAACAGTTCTTCTGCACCCCAGTCTTTAACATCTACTCTTTGAAACAGTGTTCTGCATCCCATTCTCCAACCTCTGCACTCTGCATCAGTCCTTCTGTACTGCAGTCTCAAACCTCTGCTCTCTGTAAGGTTCATTCTGGACCTAAGCCTCCAACGTCTGCTTTCTGTATCATTCCTTCTGCACCCAAGTCTCAAACCTCTGCTCTCTGTAACAGTCCTTCTGCATCTCAGGCTTTAACATCTGCTCTCTATAACAGTCCTTCTGCACCCCAGTCTCCAAACTCTGCTCTCTGCAACGATCCTTCTGCACACCAGTCTTCAACCTCTGCTCTCTGCAATAATCATACTGCACCCCAGTCGCCAACCTCTGCTCTCTGTATCAATTCTTCTGCACCGCAGTCTCGAAACTCTGCTCTACGTGATATTCATCTGCAAATCAGTCTCCAAACTCTGCTCTCTGTAACAGCCCTTCTGTACCCAGTCTCCAATCTCTGCACTCTGTAACAGCCTTCTGCACCCTGGTCTTTAAACTCTGTTCTCTGTATCAGTCCTTCTGCACCGCAGTCTCCAAAGTCTGCTCTGTGTAACAGTCCTTCTGCAACTAAGTCTTCAACCTCTGCTCTCTGCACCGATCCTTCTTCACCCCAGTCTCCAACCTCTGCTCTCTGCAACAGTCCTTCAGCACACCAGTCTCCAAAATTTGCTCACTGCAACAGTCCTTCAGCAACTCAGTCTAAAAACTATTTTATTTGCAAGAATTCTTCTGCACATCAGTCTTCTACCTCTGCTCTCTGTAAGACCCTTCTACAACCAAGTCTCCAAACTCTGCTCTCTGTAACAGTCATTCTGCAGAATAGTTTCCAACCTCTGCTCTCTGTAACAGGATTTTTGCAACCCAGTCTCGAATCTTCTTTCTGTAACAGGCCTTCAGATCCCCAGTCTCCAACCTCTTCTCTCTTCAATGATTATTCTCCACCTCAGCCTCCAACCTCTGCTCTCGGCAACAGTCCTTCTGTACCTCAGTCTCCAAACTCTGCTCTCTGTAACAGTCCATCTGCACCTCAGTCTCTAAAATTTGCTCTCTGCAAGGATTTTTCTGGACCCCAGTCTCCAACTTCTGCTCTGTGCAACAGTCCTTTGCACCACAGTCTCCAGACTCTGCTCTCTGTAAGATCCTTCTGCACTCCAGTTTCCAAACTCTTCTCTCTGTAACATTTCTTCTCCACCCCAGTCTCCAACTTTTGTCGTCTGCAACAATCCTGCTGCTTTCCAGACTCAGAGATCTGCTCTGTGTAACAGTACTTCTGTACGGCAGTCTCCAAACTCTCTTGTCTGTAACGGTCCTTCTACACCCCAATTTCCAATGTCTGCTTTCTATAACAGTCTTTCTGCACCTCAGTCTCAAACCTTTGCTCTCTGTAACATTCCTTCTGCACCCCAGTCTCCAACCTCTGCTATCTGCATTGGTACCACTTAACCCCAGTCTCCAACCTTGTTCTCTACAACAGTCCTTCTGTACTGCAGTCTCCAACCTCTGTTCTCTGTAAGGGACCTTTTGCATCCCAGTCTCCGACCTCTACTTTCTATATCAGTCCTTCTGCACCACACTCTCCAAACTCTGCTCTCTGTAACCTTAATTCTGCACCTTACTCTGCAACCTCTGCTCTCTGAAACAGTCCTTCTGAAACCAGTCTTCAAACTCTTCTCTCTGCAAGAGTCCTTCTGAACCCCAGTCTCCATCCTCTGCTCTCTGCAACAGTCAATCTCCACCCCAGTCTCCAACCTCTGCTCCCTGTAAGAGGCCTTCTGCACCACAGTTTTTAAACTCTGCTTTCTGTATCAGTTCTTCTGCACCCAGTCTCCAACCTGTGCTCTCTGTAACAGTCTTTCTGCACCTCAGACTTCAACCTCTGCTCTCTGCTACAGTCCTTCAGCGCCTCAATCTCCAACATCTTCTCTCTGCCACAGTCCTACTGCACCTCAGTGTCAAAACTCTGCTCTCTGTAAGATTTTTCTGAAACCCAGTCTCCAACCTCTTTTTTCTGCAATGGTCCTTCTGTAAACCAGTCTCCAAACTTTGCTCTCTACAACAGTCATTCTGCACCCCAGTCTCCAACGTCTGCTCTCTGTAAGAGTCTTTCAGTCTCCAAACTCTGTTCTCTGTAAGGGTCCTTCTGCACCCCAGTCTTAAACCTCTGCTTTCTGTATCAGTCCTTCTACACTGCAGTCTCTAAACACTGCTCTCTCCAACGATCCTTCTGCACCTCAGTCTCCAACCTCTGCTCTCTCTAACAGTCCTTCTGTACCTCATTCTCCAAACTCTGCTCTCAGTAAGATTCTTTTGCAACCCAGTCTCCAAACTCTGATCTCTGTAACTGTCCTTCTGCACCCCAGTCTTCAAGAACACTGAGTCCAGATTTCAGTCTATAAACCAAAGAGAGTCTAATAGCCACTTCCGGTGGCTCAGGAAAATCCTTGGCCCTAACATTTCTGGTGATTACGTCCCTGTGACTGCATTCAAGATTATCCAGCAATATATCCTGACTTCTTTGGTGTAGAAGCCTCAAACAAATTTTCTTATATATTTCAAGGCTCCTATTAACAAAATACAGTAAAATATTTACCTTTTATTTTGTTGTGACCCTTATACTCTCCTGGACTATATTTTATACTCTTACCTGAGGCGTTCTATGATCAGACCCCAATTAAGAGTCTGGTGAAAATGTGGGATGATGGATGAGCATCTTAAAGACAATTGGGATGGGGGATGTGGCTCAAGCAGTAGTGCGCTTGCCTAGCACGCGTACGGCCCGGGTTCGATCCTCAGCACCACATACCAACAAAGATGTTGTTTCCGCCGAGAACTAGAAAATGAATATTATAAATTCTCTCTCTCTCTCTCTCTCTCTCTCTCTCTCTCTCTCTCTCTCTCTCCCCTCTCCTCTCCTCTCCTCTCTCACTCTCTCTTAAAAAAAAAGAAAACTGGCCAGGTAGAGTCACCATAGGGTCTTCAATTTAGGGAAAGCTAGTCTTTTTGGGAAAGGAGAAGCTGCTTCTGACAGCAAAGAGGTTTAATGGAGATTTCAGTGTTCAAGGATCTGAGATTTGTCTAATTCCACTGGTATTTTGACATAAGAGAGACCTGGGGAAATTGTGGATTTATAATTTTCTTTGTACTTTTGCAATTTGGAGAATTGGATGTTTTATTCTGATATTAACCTTTATCAGTTTCCAGAGAGAAAATATTTCTGATGATCTGAACCTGACTTGAAGGAGGAATATAATGCTTGAACCTATCATTTTCTTTCTGTAAGTCTCCCACTCCAGTCAGTAACAGCAGTCTGTAGTCATGTTGTAATGTTCATTCCCACCCTGAAGGTCGATGGTGTTATTCCAAAGCTCAGTTTACCATTGACTTTTGCTTTCAGGCCACGATAACTTAAAGTCTCTGTTGGGTCATTGCACACCAGGAATTATCAGGTCTCCTTTCCCATGGGCTGTGACATCATCAACATATTCAATTCCCTCAGGTCAGACATCCAACCTACCTCCTCAGATCTGTTATCTAGAACCATCTCTAATGTAAACCACTCTTGTGGTCAGTGCCACCATGGTCAGGTAGAGATGAAGAACGACTCTTGATGTCTTAGGGTAGAGGAAGTTGACACAGAAAAAAGTTATAAAATGGTTGGGAGAACATCCCTGGAAAGAGACGCTCATTCCACGCTACTGTTACCCACATTCAGGAACAGCTTTCTAGGAGCCTGCACACACAGCTCCTGGCACCAAATAGATTAGTTCCTTCCTCTACAAGGCTGGTTTGCCGCTGCTGCTATGGGATTTAAAAGAACCCGCTTTTTTCCTTTCCTTTCTTCCTCTCTGCCTAGTGTTTGGCGAATCTTGACAGAACCTCCTAAAATGGAGGCCTGCAGGGAGGGGAGGGTGGGAAACGATGTTCTCGCACTTTCTGTCCCTCGGTGTGGGGAGAACACAGAAGGACAGAGATGGTGCTGAACACCCACACAAGGTGTCTGACACACTTAAACCTGAAAATGGGAAAAGGGTGTTTGTGGAATGAGAGGAGAGAAAGGAGTCTCAGAGATTTTAAAAGCGGGAGTGGGAGTTGAAGCTACAGATACAGACTCTCTAACCTGGTGCCTACAAGTCCCTGGGAGGCATCTTTTTTCAGATGACTGTATACTCCAGTTTGAAGATTGGTCTAGAGTTTGATCATGCAAAGGGATGCACACCCTCCAGCCAGCGTCCTCAGGGCAATCTGGACCTCGTTGCTTTTCAGGCTGTGAATGATGGGGCTAAACAGGGGGCTCACCACACAGAAGAGCACAGAGACCAGGGTGTCCATGTCCAGCCTTCTCTGGGCCTGTCATAGTGGAAGTTGGCTGTTCCATAGAAGACCACCATGGCAGTGAAGGGGGACGCACAGGTGGAGAAGGCCTTCCTCCTGCCCTGGGCAGAGGGAATCCCCAGGATGGCCGCCATGATGAGTGCCTAGGAGCCTGCAGTGAAGAGGCAGGGGCTCAGGCCCATGGTGGCACTGACAACGTGGAGCGCAGACTCGTTGACAGTGGTGTCTGAGCAGGAGAGATTCAGGAGAAATGGGGTGTCACAGAGAAAGTGGCTGAACTGGTGGGGCCCACAGAGAGTGAGTGTGATGGCCAGCACCGTGTGTGTGACCAAATTCACCAGCCCACACAGCCAGGACCCAGTCACCAGGCCAACACAGACCTTCACACTAATGATGACTGGGTACTGAGGAGGACGGCATGTGGCCACATAGCACTCATACTGGCAACACAGCCAGTAAGAAGCCTTCTGTGCCAGCACATGTCACCAAGAAGAAGATCTGGGAAAGGCAGCCCTCATAAGAAATGACCTTCTTCTCCTAGAAGAAGTCCACCAGCAGTACTGGGAGGGTGGTTGATGTGTAGCAGACGTCCAAGAAGCTCAAATTGCTGAGGAAAAAGTACATTGGAGTGTGGAGAGCAGGACTGACCCTGGTGGCCACTATTATGAGCATATTCACCAGGAGAGTGGTCAGGTATATGACCAGAAAGAGCAGGAAGAACCATCCCTGTAGGTTGGAGTGCTTGGAAAATCCCAAGAAGATGAATTCAGTTACAAATGATTGATTGCTCGTTTCCAGTGGTATCATAGCTACAAAACAGAGAAAAAGAGACCATGACGAGAATGGACTGAGAGCATTCCAAACAGGCTTGTTAATCTGCAGCAACATGGCAAATAATATTGTATACAGAGATGCCTGGACTCTAAAAAGAGACATATAGGAGTGACTTTAGAGAGAGCATAACTTCTCACAGACTTTTGCATGGGTGCTCTTTTGTAAGAATAAATGGAGACTTGGTCAAAATGCAGGTATCAACCAGGTATCAACCACTGTGTCTCATTGAATCTGTAGTATCTCCCTCCTAACACTGTGCTTCACTGTGATGAATCCTTTTTTGTATGTCTGTTATTTGAAGGACACACTTTGGGGGAGGCTGGGCTCTTTCACCTAACATGCAGGGATGCCCTTACCCCTAACTGGTAGGTTTAAAATCTTAACAAATTCACCAGGAAAAAGCCTCCCTCCTGTCTTGGCGATTCAGCACTCAATTCAGCATTTAACATCTCCTTCAGTTCTGTATTTTGGGGGCCGGGGTGTAGGGGGGCAGTTACTGGAGATTGAACTCAGGGGCTTGACCACTGAGCCACATCCCCAGCCCTATTTTATATTTTATTTAGAGACAGTGTCTCACTGAGTTTCTTGGTGCCTTGTTTTTGCTGAGGCTGTCTTTGAACTCACTATTCTTCTGCCTCAGCCTCCTGAGCTGCTGGGTTACAGGCGTGAACCACTGTGCCAGCTTTTTCAGTTCTTTTTATTTCACCTGTGCTTATTCTAGCATAAAGGGGAAAGGGAAGACAAATTATTACCTCTTACGATATGTCAGAGCCTTCTAGTTATAAAATTCTTCAAAATAAAAAAATTCTCTTTTCCATTTAGGATTTTAAATTTTTTTTCTTGGTAGTGGTTAGTTTCAATTCAAACCAATTTTGTTCCTATACAGGGTCTAATTTAGTCCTAAGCCAGATCTACTAAGAAACCCAAAGAGGACAAGATCTGATCCTGTCCTGCTGCACCACTCCCCTGACTCAGTCAATGGCAAGGCCCTTCTGAGGTGGATGGCGCAAGGCGTCCATCCTCTGGATGAGCGCAGTATATTTCTGGGAATGGGATGATTTGTTTTTGTATTCCTTTAATAAGTATAGTTCTGATTTCTCATATGACCATTAAGTATAAAGGAAAAATCATGACTTTCCCAATTTATGCAACTACTTCTAAAGCATAGATCTGTTTGCTCTAAATGCAATGATTCAGCTGTGGAGTGTAAATTGTTAATGTCTAAAGAAAAACTCCCTGAATTTCTGTCAAGGAAGTTTTTGAGAAATTAAATTAAAATCTAGAGAAGGAAAATTAATGTTAAGAAGATAGCTTAGTGCTTAGTACTGGGAAACTTGTTCTTGTTCCTGTGCACAATGGTTTGTGCTCTTACTTTTGTTTGATTACAAGTAATAACAAATCAACTACTTGCCGTAACCCTGGCACCGGTTCCAGTCAGTAAGTCAAGAAAGAATAGTCAAGGTATAGGCCAATAGTTTGGGACATTTGTAACTATTATTAAAATTTACCTAAGCAGAAACAGCTCAAAGCAAAACTCGAACTGAAAGTACAAATAATTGCTTATGCATAAGCCAAGATACATTCTTCTATTCTAATTGTAGCTACGTAATATTTTGTTTTGTTTGAATAATGATTCCTGTTTTGTAACCACAAAGTACTGTAAGCCTGCCAAAATGAAAAGTATATATGATCAACTTCACAAGTAAAGATTGGGATCAACACCTTCACTTTGGTGTCTGTGTTGTTTCTACACCCCCTCTTTCGCCGACCCCTCACCATCCGTTCATCTCCTGACACCCCCTGTTGGAGATGGTCTCCGACACTGTCCTTCAACCAACTTACAATCTATTGGGAAGATGAACTTAATATGTGCAGGAAACTTGGTAACAATTCTATGTAATCTACAAATTATCATTATTTTCCCTTAGTGTTTGCTTGGGCAGCTCTGGGAATGGAGCACTTAATACTTGTCAAAGCCCCTCATTCCATCTTGAATATGTGCTCCTCCAGGTCCTAGTTGGGTCTCTCAATTGTGTACTAAACACTAGGGAAAAACCTTGTTTAAATCTGCACTCAGTAAAGGTTTGAAGAATGAAGAAGGTCTGCCAAGTACATCCATGCAGCAGAGTTTTTAAAAGATTTTTTAAAGACGGTACTCTGTGGGACCTAAAGGATCTAACAGAGACTTGATAGAGGCGAGAGGACATTCCTTTTCAGTGGTTCTGGTGTAGATATCTTGCTGAGAAAAATAAAGCCTCTGTGGGCATAAGTGAGGCAGCATAGCCCAGCGGCTTCTGAGGAACTCAGTGTCTCCTGTCTCCTTAGACACACATAGAAAAGGTGCTATGATAGGTCATTACATAAATGCCATCAAAATGATAATGAAAATATGTACAATATTCTGTAATATGCTTTTAAGGTGTAGGTATTTCGTGATTCTGGGATAGTGTTTTTGAAAATTGTGATGGTAAATAAACTACTTACCAGCAACTCTCACAGAGAGGCGTAGATTTCTAATTTTGGTGTGGCCCTTGCTGCTCTCCATACTAGCACCTGGGCTGCAAAGAAAGCCCTTGCTAAAACTGGCGTTGGTCTCCATTCACCACAAAACGGACCTGTTATTCTGTAAGTTGCCTGTCGCATATCTGTGGCCTCATGAAAGTGTCAAAATTCATTATCTTATGTTGGACATTTATAGAGGTCTGGGGCCGACCTGTTGGGAATATGCATGGAGCCTTTCCTCTGCAGCTGCTCTGGGACTCCTCAGTGTGCAAACACTAAGGGCTGATCCCTTACCAAACCCTGTATGACTTTGTGTCCCTTAATTTTATGATCCTGCTGATTCTCATTACCTGGTGAAGAAATTGTTTGCTATGAAGTTTAAAAGTAGGGGAAAAAAAAGGAGTCATCAAACAGCTCTTTCGGGAACAGATGGAGAAAAGAGAACAAGCTTGAAAGTCTTGTAGTATTTTATTGCACAAAAATAAAGATAAAAGTATTAGATAAAGAGGTAAGTCTCTAAAACTTAAAATTTCCCATAATACAATGGGGTTTTTCTCATGCTTAGGAGAGACACATTAACTTTACTACTAAAAGATCTTAGAATGATTAGCCATCAGGGAAAGGCAAAGCTAAAGCACATTTGATGAAGCACTTCACACATTCCAGGGTCTTCACAATAAAAGGAATGATAATGATGTGTTGTTAAGGGAGTGAGGAAATCAGAAGCTTTATTCACCACTCTTAATAATAAGGTAAGCTGGTTCCACTGATCTGAAAATGATCTGGAACTTCTTCAGAAAGTTAAATATGGAGTTAACGATCCACCTCTTCACTCCTACTTACAAACTCAAGATAAATAAAAAAGTTGTCCACCAATGATTTGTACATGAATGTTCATATAATGTTCATATTATATATAATGTTCATATTATATATACGAATCTTATTCATATTAGTCAAAAAGTGAAAATGACCAGGCAGGTCTATAATCCAGCTACTCAAGAAGCTGAGGCAGGAGGATCACAAATTAAGGGAAAACCTGGGCAAACTTACAAGACCTGTCTCAAAACAAAATTTTTAAAAGGGTTGGGCTTTGGCTTAGAGGTAGAACATTGTTTTGTGTGCAGGAGGCTCCGGGTTCAATCTGCAGTACAACACCCACACAGACACAAAGTAAAAATTACTATCCAGTGAGAAATGAACAAAGAATGTGGCATTTTCATAAGATGGAAATCAGTCACAATAAGGAGGAATAAACTAAAATACTTATACAAGGTACAATATAACTGAAAATTGCAAACATCCTAAGGGAAAGGAGTCAGATCTAAAAGGCGTATATGGTATTACTTCATTAAAAATATCCACAGAAAATCGAGTGTATACATGGGTCTTTCCACATGTGAAGGAGAAACACAGAAATGGTGTTTATTTAAAACTTAGAATTAAGATCCATTAGGAAAATGCAAGTCAAAGTCACATTGCACATAGCACTTCACATTCACTAGTGTTGGCTAGAGCTGCAATATTGGGGGAAAGGAGATTGACTGCTTTGGGTATAGGCTTTATTTGGAGAGAAAAGTAATAAAAATATTCTGAAATACCTGTGGATTAGAGAACCCAGGTGATGTCACAATGTGTCACATACTTAGCACAGTGTGCTTCCCTTGGTTGGAGGGGCACCACAGTGGTCATGAGACACTGTGTATGGAGAGAGCGCTCTTGTAATTGCTGCTGAAGAGTTCACATATTTCTACAACTAAGACATTAGCAAGAATAAAACCATCATGTAGTTCTAATCTCAATATACAGTCTGTCTCCCAGCCAGCTTCCTCAGGGCACTCTAGACCTCGTTGCTTCTCAGGCTGTGAATGATGGGCTTCAACATGGGGCTCACCACACAGAAGAGCACAGAGACCAGGGTGTCTGTGTCCAGCCTTCTCTGGGCCTGTCATAGTGGAAGTTGGCTGTTCCATAGAAGACCACCATGACAGTGAGGGGGGATGCACAGGTGGAGAAGGCTTTCCTCCTGCCCTAGGCAGAGGGAGTCCCCAGGATGGCCACCATGATGAGTGCGTAGGAGCCTGCAGTGAAGAGGCAGGGGCTCAGGCCCATGGTGGCACTGACAACGTGGAGCACAGACTCGTTAACAGAGGTGTCTGAGCAGGAGAGCTTCAGGAGCAATGGGGTGTCACAGAGAAAGTGGCTGAACTGGTGGGGCCCACACAGAGTGGGTGTGATTGCCGGCACCGTGTGTGTGACCAAATTCACCAGCCCACACAGCCAGGAACCAGTCATCTGGCCAACACAGACCTTCACAATCATAATTACTGGGTACTGAGGAGGACGGCAGGTGGCCACAGAGCAGTCATACTGACGACACAGCCAGTAAGATGCCTTCTGTGCCAGCACTTGTCACCAAGAAAAAGATCTGGGAAAAGCAGCCCTCATAAGAAATGGCCTTCTTCTCCCAGAAGAAGTTCACCAGCAGTACTGGGAGGGTGGTGGATGTGTAGCAGACGTCCAAGAAGCTCAAATTGCTGAGGAAAAAGTACATTGGAGTGTGGAGAGCAGGACTGACCCTGGTGGCCACTATTATGAGCATGTTCCCTAGGAGAGTGCTCAGGTAAATGACCAGAAACAGCAGGAAGAACCAGCCCTGTAGGTTGGAGTGGTTGGAAAATCCCAAAAAGATGAATTCAGTGACAAAAGATTGATTGCTCATTTCCAATGTTGTCATAGCTACAAAACAGAGAAAAAGAGACCATGATGAGAATGGAATGAGAGCAACCTAACCAGGCTTGTTAATCTGCAGCAACATGGCAAATAATATCGAATGAAAAGCATCCTGGAGACTGATAACCTGTGGGACTTGTCTCAGGAAATCAGACCCATGGAGCTGCACACATTTGCAAGGGTGATGGCGGGTGGGAGTAATCAGAGAATTGCTAGAAGCCAACAGAAAGCCATTCGACCTCATCATGGTGTGAAGTCATTTCTCACTGTCTCAGTAATCTCTGTCTCCTGTTTTCCTTTTTTGTAAACATAGGATTTTTGTAGAAGTTCATTTTCATTGCAAATGTTAAGAAAAACAATTACAAAGCAGAGTCATCATCTGCAAAAGCAGTCAGTGTTGTCTTCAGTGTTTTCCAATGTAGAGTTTTTCTCATTTTACATCAATCTTGATCTCTGTGTTCAGAAAGGCAGAAGTTAACTATTCCTGTACAATTCTGAAATTATCAGGGCCAGAGCAAAATAGAGGAAAGAAGTTGATGAAGTGGGGTTGGACTGGCTATCTTAAGAATACAGGGAAGATCAGTGGAGTAGAAGGAGAATTAGAGGGCGGAGAGGTTTGGGAAGGGAGGAAATGTGAAAGGTCTTTACGCAGATAATGTTATGTGCACATGGAAGTCTACCACAGGGGACTGCACCTGTATGAATATGTAGAAAGCACCAGACAGAAATTAACAGATAAATGAACCAAAGAAAGATCTGTAGAGAAAGGAGAATGGGGGCGGGAAGGGGAGGGAGATGGGGTGGTGGGGACTGAATGGAGTAAATCAGATTCCATGCACGTAGGATCTTTTTCAAATCAACCCAACTTCTATGTATAACTATTATGCTCTAATAGAAAATTTAAGAAGATGACATGATCCTATCAGCAAAGAGTGAGATTTGAATTCTTCTAGACCTATTTGTATACCTTTAATTTCTTTCTTTTATCCAATGGCTCTGGCAATTACAAGGATGAAGTTGAATAGAAGTGGTGAAAGAGGGGGCACCCTGTCTTCTTCCAGTTTTTAGAGTGAATGCTTTCAACCTTTCTCCACTTAGAATAATACTGCCTTGGGTTTAGCATAGATAGCTTTTACAATGCTTTTACAATGTTCCTTCTGTTCCTAGTGTTTCTACTGTTTTGACAGGTAGGGGTTCTATATTTTGTTAAATGCTTTTTCTGCATCTATTGAGATGATCAATAAACTTACATCTCTCTTAAATAAACTTAATCTCTCCCCTTTGGCTAAACATTCAGATCATCTCCAGTCCTATAAATATTATAATGAACATTTTCCTACATAAACATATGTGACCATTTCGAATTATCTCTTCAGAATAAAATTTAAATCTGACATAAAAGAATTTGTTGTGCAGTTTCTATTTAAAACTAGCTCATGTGAGACATTATATTAAGTGAAATAAGCCAGACACATAAAGAGAAATAGCAGTTTTTCACTTCTTTGTGGAAGCTAAAAGTTGATCTCAGAGAAGTAGGGAGTAGAGTGGTGGTTATTGGAGAATCACAAAAATCATTGTGAGTCTGATTTCTCAAAGACGCATGTGAAGGACTGCCTGAAACATGCCCTCTGAGTGTGGTCTTTAAAAAAAAAATAAGAGTGGACTTCTAACAGGGTCCTCAGAAAATCTCTCTTCTCTCCTCAGCGGGCAGCAGGAGTTCCATGGGTCTGGCTGCCTAGGAGCTAGCTGTGGTGTTCAAATGGGCAGCACCAGGACGGCTGGAGAATCTCAATAATCACTAGTAGACCACATTCTAGGTGAGGGCAGGCTGGAAACAGGCCATCCAGAAAGAAATGGCTTGAGCTCTGAAAATGACAGAATCTGTGGATTTAGGAAATGGTTGTGGGTCTAATCCACTCATAACACCTACTCCCTGGGTCAGTCCACGGTTGCCACAGTTACCACAGGCCTGTCCAGAACAACCTCGAGGGGGAGATGCACTCTGGCCTCCTGGCTTGGAGGTTTGGTCTGGGGCCAGCTGACCCATTGCTGCCGGCCTGAGATGAGGTGGGACACCGATGTGGAAGAGAACAAGAGGGGAAGCGTCCCTAGCTCATGGCAGCCAGAAGTTTGTGGCGGGGGAGAGGACAATAGGAGACAGATCACAGTGGACAAGATGTGATTCCCCAGGGCATGTCCCCAGCCACACTCCACCTGCCCACACTCTTCTCAGTACAGTTTGCCTTTCAGATAACTAACCCACAAAATGGATGGATCCACAGATTAGGTCACAAGTCTCACAGTCTAATCATTTCACCTCTGAACACTGCTTCTGTGGCTGACCATGAGCTTTTGGTGGTGGAATACCTTATTTCTAAGCCATAATAGTCTCTACAGTCCATGTGCTTTGGTTATAATACCTTCATGTAGTCAGGGAGAGTAATCAGGTGCCAAAACAAGATTAAAAGGAAATATCTGGTAACTGAAGATATGACATTTGGAGCTTGGGGAAAAGCTCTGAAGAGGAGCCTTGGGTGGAGCACTTTAAAGTCCTGGTGACGAGGACACAAGAGGGCCCTGGTCTGTGGGGTAGCTGAGTGGGAGTGGGATCACTCATTAAAACATAAAAAAATGAGAAGGGGCATGTTTCGGGAGAGGAAAGGGGGAAAGGAGGTTGGGCCTGGAGTCTGGGTACATGTGGGGTCTCCCCAAAGAGATTCCAGGAGGCAGCGGGACAGGATCCCAGGAGATAGGCCTGGGAGTCATGGCTTAGAGTGACTGTGGAAGTCACAGGTGCTCACAAAGCCAAAAGAGAGGAGAGTGAGGAGAGAGGGCCTGATGGACTGTGCGGAAAAGAAGGTGTCCAGAAGGAGGCTCATGAGCTATCAGCAATCATTCTGCACCACAGTGTCAAAGCTCTGCTCTCTGTACTAGGCCTTCTGCACCCCAGTCTAAAACCTCTGCTTTTTATAAGAGTCCTTCTGCACCCCAGTCTACAACCTCTGCTCCCTGCAAAAGTCCTTCCCACCCCCAGTCTCAAACATCTGCTCTTGGCAACAGTCATTCTGCACCTCAGTCTGAAAACTCTGCTCTCTGCAACAATCAATCTGCACCCCAGTCTCCAACCTCTGCTCTCTGTAACAGTCCTTCTGCACCTCAGTCTCCAAACTCTGGCTCTCTATAATATCCTTCTGCACACCAGTCTCCAAACTGAGATATCTGTAACAGGCCTTCTGCACCCCAGTCTCCAACCTCTGCTCTCTGCAAGAAAACTTCTGCACCCCAGTCTCCAAGTTCTGCTCTCTGAAAGAGTCCTTCTGCACCCCACTCTCGAACATCTACTCTCCACAACAGTCCTTCTGAACCTAAGTCTGAGAACTCTGCTCTCTGCAACAATCATCCTGCAACCCAGTCTCCAACATCTACTCTCTGTAACAGTCCTTCTGCACCTCAGTCTCCAAAGTCTGTTCTCTATAAAATCTTTCTGCACACCAGTCTACATACTGTGATATCTGTAACAGGCCTTCTGCACCCCAGTATCAAACCTCTACTCCCTGCAAGAATCCTTCTGCACCCCAGTCTCCAAGTTCTGCTTTCTGAAATAGTTTTTCTGCACCCCATTCTCGAACATCTGCTCTCTGCAACAATCATTCTGCAACCAAGTCTCAAAACTCTGCTCTCTGTAACAGTCCTTCTGCACCTCAGTCTCCAAACTCTGCTCTCTATAATATCCTTCTGCACACCATTCTACATACTGTGATATCTGTAACAGTCCTTTTGCACCCCAGTCTCCAACCTCTGCTCTCTGTAACAGGCCTTCAGCACCCCAGTCTCCAACCTCTGCTCTCTGTAACAGGCCATCTTCACCCCAGTCTCCAACCTCTCCTCTCTGCAACAGTCCTTCTGCACCTCAGTCTCCAAACTCTACTCTCTGTAACAGTCCTTCTGCAAACCAGTCTCCAAACTCTGCTCTCTGCACCGATCCTTCTTCACCCCAGTTTCCAACCTCTGCTCTCTGCAACAGTCCTTCTTTACCCGAGTCTCCAACCTCTGCTCTCTGCAACAGTCCTTCAGCAACTGTCTAAAAACTCTGCTCTCTGCAATGATCCTTCTGCACCTCAGTCTCCTACCTCTGCTCTCTGTAAGACCCTTCTGAAACCCAGTCTCCAAACTGTGTGCTCTGTAACAGTCCTTCTGCAGAATAGTTTTCAAATTCTGCTCTCTGTAACAAGAATTTTACAACCCAGTCTCGAACCTCTGCTCTCTGTAACAGGCCTTCAGAACCCCAGTCTCCAACCTATTCTCTCTGCAATGATTTTTCTCCACCCCAGTCTCCAACCTCTGCTCTCAGGAACAGTCCTGCACCCTAGTCACCAACCTCTTCTCTCTGTTAGATCCTTATGCACTCCAGTCTCCAACTCTTCTCTCTGCAACTATTCTTCTCCATCCTAGTCTCCAACCTCTGCTCTCTGCAACAGTCCTTCTCCACACAAGTCTCCAAACTCTGCTCTCTGTAACTGTCCTTCTGCACCTCAGTCTCGAAACTCTGCTCTCTGTAACAGTCCATCTGCACCTCAGTCTCTAGAATCTGCTCTCTGCAATGATCCTTCTGGACACCAGTCTCCAACTTCTGATCTGTGCAACAGTTCTTCTGTACTACAGTGTCCAAACTCTGCTCTCTGTAAGATCCTTCTGCACTCCAGTTTCTAAACTCTGCTCTCTGTAACATTCCTTCTTCAGCCAAGTCTCCAACTCCTGTCCTCTGCAACAGTCCTTCTGTGATCTTCTCTGTGTAACAGTCCTTCTGTACCGCAGTCTCCAAACTCTGCTCTCTGTAACCGTCCTTCTACACCGCAGTATCCAAACTCTGCTTCCTGTAACAGTCCGTCTGCACCTGAATCTCTAAACTCTGTTCTCTGCAACAGTCCTTCCACACCCCAGTCTCCAACTTCTGCTCTCTACAACAGACCTTCTGCACCCCAGTCTCCAACATATGCTCTCTGCAAAAGTCCTTCTGTACCTCAGTCTGAAAACTCTGCTGTCTGGAATGAACCTTCTGCACCCCAGTCTCCTACCTCTGCTCCCTTTAACAGTCCTTCTGCACCTCAGTCTCCAAATTCTGCTCTCTGTAATATCCTTCTGCACCGCTGTCTTAACCTCTGCTCTCTGTAACAGTCTTTTTGCAACCCAGTCTCCAACCTCTGCTCTCCGCAACAGTTCTTCTGCACACCAGTCTCCAAACTCTGCTCTCTGTAACAGTCCTCCTGTACTGCAGAATCCAACATCTGCTCTCTGTATCGGTCTTTCTGCACCCCAGACTCCAATCTCTGCTTTCTGTATCAGTCCTTCTGCACCCCAGTCTCCAACCTCTGCTCTCTGTAACAATCCTTCTGCACCTCAGTCTCCAAACTCTGTTCTCTGTGACGTTACTTTTGCACCTCAGTCTCCAACATATACTCTCTGTATCAGTCTTTCTGCACCTGATTCTTCAATCTCTGCTCTATCTAGGATCCTTCTCCAACCCAGTCTCCAAACTCTCCTCTTTGTAACAGTCCTTCTGCACACCAGTCTCCAACCTCTGCTCTCTGTAATCATCCTTCTGCACCCCAGTCTTTAAACACTGCTCTCTCCATGGATCCTTCTACACCTCTCTCTCCAACCTCTGCTCTCTGCAAGGATTCTTCTGCACCACAATCTACAACCTCTGCTCTCTGCAACAGTCCTTCTGCACACCAGTCTCAAACATCTGCTCTCTGCAACAGACCTTCAGCAACTCAGTCTGAAAACTCTGCTCTCTGCAACGATCCTTCTGCACCTCAGTCTTCTACCTCTGCTCTCTGTAAGACCCTTCTGCAACCCAGTCTCCGAACTCTGCTCTCTGTAACAGTCCTTCTGCAGAATAGTTTCCAACATCTACTCTCTGTAACAGGAATTTTGCAACCCAGTCTCCAACCTCTGCTCTTTGTAACAGGCCTTCAGAACCCCAGCCTCCAACCTCTTCTCTCTGCAATGATTTTTCTCCACCCCGGTCTCCAACCTCTGCTCTCGGCAACAGTCCTTCTGCACCCTACTCAGCAACCTCTGCTCTCTGTAAGATCCTTATGCACTCCAGTCTCCAACTCTTCTCTCTGCAACGATTCTTCTCCATCTCAGTCTCCAACATCTGTTCTCTGCAACTGTCCTTTTGCACCCCAGTCTCCAAATTCTGCTCTCTGTAAGATCCATCTGAAATCTAGTCTCCCACCTCTGCTCTCTGTAACAGTCCTTCTGCACACCAGTCTCCAAACTCTGCTCTATGTAACTGTCCTTCTGCACCTCAGTCTCCAAACTCTGCTCTCTGTAACAGTCCATTTGCACCTCAGTCTCTAAAATCTGATCTCTGCTACGATCCTTCTGGACCCCAGTCTCCTACTTCTGCTCTCTGCAACAGTCCTTCTGCACCACAGTCTCCAGACTCTGCTCTCTGTAAGATCCTTCTGCACACCAGTTTCCAAACTCTGCTCTCTGTATCATTCCTTCTCGACCCCAGTCCTCAACTTCTGTCCTCTGCAACAGACCTGCTGCTCCCCAGTCTCCGAGATCTGCTCTGTGTAACAGTCCTTCTGTACCGCAGTCTCCAACCTCTGCTCTCTGTAACGGTCTTTCTACACCCCAATTTCAAAACTCTGCTTTCTGCAACAGTACTTTTGCACCTCAGACATCAAACTCTGCCTTCTGTAACACTCCTTCTACAACTCAGTCTCCAACCTGTGCTCTCTTTAACATTCTTTCTGCACCCCAGTCTCCAACCTCTGCTCTCTGCATTGGTACCTCTGCACCCCAGTCTCCAACCTTGTTCTCTACAACAGTACTTCTGTACTGCAGTCTCCAACCTCTGTTCTCTGTAATGGTCGTTTTGCAAGCCAGTCTGCCACCTCTACTTTCTATATCAGTCCTTCTGCACCACAGTCTCCAAACTCTGCTCTCTGTAACCGTCATTCTGCACCTCACTCTGCAACCTCTGCTCTCTGCAACAGTCCTTCTGCATCCAGTCTTCAAACTCTGCTCTCTGCAAGAGTCCTTCTGCACCCCAGTCTCCATCCTCTGCTCTCTGCAACAGTCCTTCTCCACCCCAGTCTCCAACCTCTGGTCTCTTTAACAGTCCTTCTGTACTGCAATCTTCAACCTCTGATCTTGGTAAGGGTCCTTCTGCACCCCAGTCTCCAAACTCTGCTTTCTGTATCAGTCCTTCTGCACCCTAGTCTCTAACCGGTGCTCTCTGTAATAGTTTTTCTGCACCTCAGACCCCATCCACTGCTCTCTGCTACAGTCCTTAAGCGCCTCAATCTTTAACCACTTCTCTCTGCCACAGTCCTTCTGCAGCTCAGTTTCAAAACTCTGCTATCTGTAAGATCCTTCTGAAACCCAGTCTCCAACCTCTACTTTCTGTAATGGTTCTTCTGTAAACCAGTCTCCAACCTCTGTTCTCTACAACAGTCATACTGCACCCCAGTCTCCAACGTCTGCTCTCTGTAAGAGTCTTTCAGTCTCCAAACTCTGTTCTCTGTAAGGGTCCATCTGCACCCCAGTCTTAAACCTCTGCTTTCGGTATCAGTCCTTCTGCACTGCAGTCTCCAAACACTGGTCTCTCCAACGATCTTTCTGCACCTCAGTCTCAAAACTCTGCTCTCTCTAACAGTTTTTCTGTACCTCATTCTCCAAACTCTGCTCTCTGTAAGATTTTTTTGCAACCCAGTCTCCGAACTCTGATCTCTGTAACTGTCCTTCTGCACCCCAGTCTCCAAGAACTGCTCTCTGTAACAGGCCTTCTTCACCTCAGTATCCAAACTCTGCTGTATGTAACAGGCCTTTTGCGCCCAGTCTCCAAACTCTTCTCTCTTCAATGATTCTTCTCCACCCCAGTCTCCAACCTCTGCTCTCAGCAACAGTCCTTTTGCACCCCAGTCACTAACCTATGCTCCCTGTGAGGTCCTTCTGCACACCTGTCTCCAACCTCTGCTCTCTGTAACACTCCTCTGCACACCATTCTTTAACTTCTGCTCTCTGTTATGGTCTTTCTGCACCTCAGTCTCTAACATCTGCTCTCTGCAACATTCCTTCTGCACCCCAGTCAAATAACTATGCTCTCTGCAACAGTTTTTCTGAACCTCAATCTTTAAACTGTGCTCTCTGCAACATTCCTTCTGCACCCCAGTATCAAACCTATGCTCTCTGTAATAGTCTGTCTGCACCCCAGTCTCCAACCTCTGCTCTCTGTAATGATCCTTCTGCACCCCAGTCTCAAACATCCGCTCTCTGTAACAGTCCTTCTGCACCGCAGTCTCCAAAGTCTTTTCTCTATAAGATCGTACTGAAACCCAGTCTCCAACGTCTGCTATCTGTAACTGTCCTTCTGCACCAGAGTCTTTAACCTCTGCTCCCTGCAACAGTCCTTCTTCACCTCAGACTCCAAATTCTGCTTTCTGCAACAGTCCTTATGCACCCAAGTCTCCAACATCTGCTCTCCGCAACATTCCTTCTGCATCCTAGTCTACAAACTGTGCTCTCTGTAAAAGTCTTTCTGCACCCCAGTCTCCAAACTCTACTCTCTGTAAGGATCCTTCTGCACACCAGTCTCGAGCCTCTGCTCTCTTCAGCGATCCTTCTGCACATAAGTCTCCAACCTCTGCTCTCTGCAGCGATCCTTCTCCACCCCAGTCTCAAACCTCTGCTCTCTGAAACAGTGAACTCCAGTCTCCAACATCTGCTTTGAGCAACAGTTTTTCTGTACCTCAGTCTGAAAACTCCCCTCTCTGTAATCCTTCATCTGCAACCCAGTCTCCATCCTATGCTCTCTGTATCAGTCCTTCTGTACCTCAATCTCCAATCTCTGCTCTATGAAACAGTCCATCTGCGCAAAAGTCTCTAACATCTTCTTTCTTAAACAGTCCTTCTACACCATAGTCTCCAACCTCTGCTCTATGCAACAGTCCTTCTACACACCAGTCTCCATACTCTGATCGCCCCAATGATCCTTCTGCACCCCAGTCTTTAAATTCTGTTCTCTACATCAGTTCTTCCGCACCCCAGTCTCCAACCTCTGCTCTCTGAAACAGTCCTTCTGTACCACAGTCTCCAACCTCTGTTCTCTGTAAGGGCCCTTATGCACCCCAGTATCCAACTTCTGCTTTCTGTATCAGTCGTTTTGAACCACAGTCACCAAACTCTGCCCTCTGTGACCGTCCTTCTGCAACTCAGTCTGCAACCTCTGCTCTCTGCAACAGTTCTTCTGCACCCCAGTCTCCATCCTCTGCTCTCTGCAACAGTCCATTTGTACCCCAGTCTCCCACATCTGCTCTCTGCAACAGTCATTATCCACCCCAGTCTCCAAACTTTGCTCTCTGTAACAGTCTTTCTGTATTGCATTCTACAAGCTCTGCTCTCTGTAATGGACTTTTGCACCCGAGTCTCCAACCTCTGCTTTCTGTGTCAGTCCGTCTGCACCCCAGTCCCAAACCTATGCTCTGTTTAACTGTCCTTCTGCTATTTAGTCTCCAACTTCTGCTCTCTGCTACAGTCCTTCTGGACCCCAATTTCCAACCTTTACTCTCTGCAACAGTCCTTCTACATCCCAGTCAAAAACCTCTGCTCTCTGCCACAGTCCTTCTGCACCCCAGTCTCCAACATCTGCTCTCTGTAACAATCCTTCTGCACCTCAGTCTTCAACCTCTGCTCTCTGCAATGATCCTTCTGCACCCCAGTCTGAAACCTCTGCTAGCTGCAACAGTCCTTGTGAACCCCAGTCTCCAACATCTGCTTCCTGCAACAGTTCTTCTCTACCTCAGTCTGAAAACTCTGCTCTCTGCAATAATCCATCTGCACCCCAGTCTCAAAACTCTGTTCTCTGTAACAGTCCTTCTGTAACTAAGTCTCAAATCACTGCTCTCTGCAACAGTCCTTCTACACCCAAGTCTTCATACTCTGATCGCCCCAACAATCCGTCTGCACCCCAGTCTCCAAACTCTGTTCTCTACATCGGTTCTTCTGCAACCCAGACTCCAACCTCTGCTCTCTGTAACAGTCCTTCTGTACCACAGTCTCCAACCTCTGTTCTCTGTAAGGGTCCTTATGCACCCCAGTATCCAACCTGTGCTTTCTGTATTAGTCGTTTTAACCACAGACTCCAAATTCTGCCCTCTGTAACCGTCTTTCTGCAACTCAGTCTTCAACCTCTGCTCTCTGCAACTGTCTTTCTGCACCCCTGTCTCCAACCTCTGCTCTGTGTAACAATCCTTCTGCACCTCAGTCTCCAACCTCTGCTCTCTGCAACGGTCCTTCTGCACCTCAGTCTCCAACTTCTACTCTGTGTAACAGTGCTTCTGCACCTCAGTCTCCATTCTCTGCTCTCTGTAAGATCCTTCTGCAACCCAGTCTTCAAACTCTGCTCTCTGTAACAGTCCTTCATCACCCCAGTCTCCAAATTGTGCTCTCTGTAACAGGCCTTCTGCACTCCAGTCTCCAACCTCTGCTTTCTGTATCAGTCCATCTGCACCCCAGTCTCTAACGTCTGCTCACTGCAACTATCCTTCTGCACCCCAGTCTCCAACCTCTGCTTTCTGCATCAGTCCTTGTGCAACCCAGTCTACAACATCTGCTCTCTGCATCATTTCTTCTGTACCTCAGTCTGAAAACTCCGCTGTCTGCAATAATCCTTTTTCACCCCAGTCTCAAACCTGTGCACTCTGTAACAGTCCTTCTTCACCTCAGTCTCTAACCTCTGCTCTCTGTAAAAATCTTTCTGCAACTCAATCTCCAAACTCTGCTCTCTGTAACAGTCCTTCTGCACCTCAGTATCCAACCTCTGCTCTCTGTAATGATCCTTCTGCACCTCAGTCTCAAACCAATGCTCTCTGTAGCAGGTCTTCTGCAATGCAGTCTCCAACCTCTGCTCTCTGTCACAGTTTTTCTGCACTCCAGTCTCCAAGCTCTACTCTCTGTTACAGTCCTGCTGCACCCCAATCAAAACTCTGCACTCTGTTACAATCCTGCTGAACCCCAGTCTCAAAACTCTACTCTGTTTAACAGTTCTTCTGAACCAGAATCTCCAAACTCTGCTCTCTGTAACACTCCTCATGAAACCCAGTCTCCATCCTCTTCTCTCTGTAAGAATCCTTCTGCACCCCAGTCTCCAACCTCTGCTCTCTGTAAAAGTCCTTCTGCACCTCAGTCTCCAACCTCTGCTCTCTGTAACGATCCTTCTGCACCTCAGTCTTCAACCTCTGCTCTCTGTAACGACCCTTCTGCACCCCAGTCTCCAAAATCTGCTCTCTGCAATTATCCATCTTTTCCCCAGGCTCCAACCTCTGCTCTCTGCAATGGTCCTTCTGCACCCCAGTCTCCAAACTCTGCTTTCTGAAACAGTCCTTCTATACCGCAGTCTCCAAACTCTTCTCTCTGTAACGGTCCTTCTGCACCCCAGTTGCCAAACTCTTCTTTCAATAATAGTGCTTCTGCACCTCAGACTCCAATTTATGCTCTCTGTAACAGTCCATCTGCACCTCAGTCTGAAACCTCTGCTCTATTCAACGATCCTTCTGTTCCCCAGTCTCCGAACTGTGCTATCTGTAACAGTCCTTCTGCACCCCAGTCTCCAACCTCTGCTCTCTGTAAAACGCCTTCTGCACTCCATTTTTTAAACTTTGCTCTCTGTAACACTCCTTCTGCACCTCAGTCTACAACCTCTGCCTTCCTAAGATACTTTTGCAACCCAGTATCCAACCTCTTCTCTCTGTAACAGTACATATGCACCCCAGTATCCAACCTATGCTCTCTGTAACAATCTTAGGCATCTAAATCTCCAACTTCAGCTCTCTGCAACAGTCCTTCTGCACCACAGTCTCCAAAGTCTGCTTTCTGTATCAGTTTTTCTGTATCCCAGTCTCCAACCTCTGCTCTCTGTAAAAGTCCTTCTGCACCTCAGTCTACAACCTCTGCTCTCTGTAACTGTCCTTCTGCACCTCAGTCTACAACCTCTGCTCTCTGTAACTGTCCTTCTGCAACCTAGTCTCCAACCTCTACTCTCTGCAACATTTCTTCTGCACCCCAGTCTCCAACTGTGCTTTCGGTAACTGTCTTTCTGCACCCCAATCTCCAACATCTGCTCTCTGTAAGTATCATTCTCCACCATAGTCTCTAACCTCTGGTCTCCTCAAGGATCATTCCGCAACTCAGTCTCCAACCTCTGCTCTCTGCAACTATCCTTCTGCACCCCAGTCTTCAACCACGTGTCTCTGTAACAGTCCTTATGCAGCTCAGTCTCCAACCTATGCTCTCGGTAAGATACTTCTGCACACCAGACTACAACATCTGCTCTCTCTAATGATCCTTTAGAACCCCAGTCTCCAACCTCTGCTCCCAGTAACAGTCCTTCTGTACAGCAGTCTCCAAACTCTGCTCTCTGTAACGGTCCTTCTACACCCCAGTCTCCAAACTCTACTTTCTGTATTAGTCTTTCTGCACCCCACTCTCCAATCTCTGCTCTCTGTAACAGTTCTTCTGCACCTTAGTCTCCAAACTCTGCACTCTACAACAGTCCTCTGCACCCCAGTCTCCACCCTCTGCTCTCAGTAACAGTTCTTCTGCACACCAATCTCCAAACTCTGCTCTCTATAACACTCCCCTGCACTCCAGTCTCCACCCTGTGATCTCTGTAACAATTTGTCTGGACATCAGTCTCCAACCTCTGCTCTCTACAACGTTCCTTCTGCACCTCACTCTCCAACCTCTGCTCTTTGCAACGGTTCTTCTGCACCCCAGTCTCCACACTCTGTTCTCTGCAACAGTCCTTCTGCACCCCAGTCTCCAACCTCTGCTCTCTGCAACAGTCCTTCTGCACCCCAGTCTCCCAACTCTGCTCTCTGCTAAAGTACTTCTGCACCCCAGTCTCCAACATCTGCTCTCTGTATCAGTCATTTTATACCCCAGTAACCAAAATCTGCTCTGTGTAACGATCCTTCTGCACCTTAGTTTCCAACCTCTGCTCTCTGCAACGATCCTTCTGCACCCCAGTCTCCAACCTTTGATCTCTGTATCAGTCCTTCTGCACCACAGTCTTTAAACTCTGCTCTCTGCAAAAGTCCTTATGCACCCAAGTCTTCAAACTCTGCTGTCTACCACATTTCTTCTGCACCCCAGTCTCCAACCTCTGCACTCTGTAACAGTCCTTCTACACCCCAGTCTCCAAACTCTTCTCTCTGGAACGATCTTTCTACACCACAATCTCCCAACTCTGCTCTTTGTAAAAGTCCTTCTGCACCTCAGTCTCCATCCTTTGCTCTCTCTAATTGTCCTTCTGCACCCCAGTCTCCAATCTCTGCTCTCTGTAACAATACTTTTGCACCCCAGTCTCCCAAATCTGCTCTCTGCAAAGGTCCTTCTGCACCCCGTCTACAAACTCTGCTCTGTAACAGTCCTTCTGTACTGGTGTCTCCAAGCTCTGCTCTCTATAACGGTCCTTCTACACCCCAATTTCCAACCTCTGCTCTCTGTAACAGTTCTTCTAAGCCTCAGTCTGAAACTTCTGCTCTCTGCAACAATCCTTCTAATCAACAGTCTTCAAACTGTACTGTTTGTAACACTCCTTCTGCACCCCAGTCTCCAACATCTGCTCTCTGTAACAGGATTTCTGCACCCCAGTCTCCAAAATCTGCTCTCTGTAACAGGTTTTCTGCAACCCAATCTCCAAACTCTGCTCTCTGTAACAGGCCTTCTGCACCCCAGTCTCCAACCTCTGCTATCTGCAAAAGTCCTTCTACACCCCAGTCTCCAACCTCTGCTCTCTGCAAGGATCCTTCTGCATCCCAGTCTCCAACGTCTGCTCTCTGTAAGTTCCTGCTGCACCCGGTTTTCCAAACTTTGCTCTCTGTAACAGTCATTCTGCACCTCAGTCTCCAACCTTATCTCTCTGCAACCGCCCTTGTGCACCCCAGTATCCATCCTCTGTACTCTGCAGCTGTCCTTCTGCACCCCAGTCTCCAAACTTTACTTTCCATATCATTTATTCTGCACCTTAGTCTAAAACTTCTGCTCTATGTATCAGTCCTTCTGCACCTCAGTCTCCAACCTCTGCTCTCTGCAACAGTCCTTCTGCACCCCAGTCTCTAATCTCTGCTCTCTGCAAACGTCTTATTATACCCCAGTATCCAACATCTGCTTTCTGCAACGATCCTTCCGCATCCCAGTCTCCAACGTCTGCTCTCTGCAACAGTCCTTCTACACCCCAGTCTCCAATCTCTGCTCTCTGCTACAGTCCTTCTGCACCCCAGTCTCCAACCTCTGATCTCTGCAACAGTCTTTCTGTACCCCAGTCTCCAACTTCTGTTCTCTGTAACAATTTTTCTGCACATCAGTCCCCAAACTCTGCTCTCTGCAATCGTTCTTCTGCCCCCCATTCTCGAACCTCTCCTCTCTGTAACAATCGTTTTGCACTCAAATTTCCAACCTCTGCTCTCTGCAACGATCCTTTTGCAACCCAGTCTCCAACCTCAGCTCTCTGCAAAAGTCTTTCTGGATCCCAGTCTCCAACATCTGCTCTCTGAAACAGTCCTTCTTCACCTAAGTCTGAAAACTCTGCTCTGTGCAATGATCCTTCTGCACCCAAGTCTACAAACTCTGCTTTCTGTAACAGTCTTTCTTAACCTCACCTCTCAACAGTCCTTCTGTACTTTATCTCACCTCTCAACAGTCCTTCTGTTCTGCAGTCTCCAAACTCTGCTCTTTGCAACGGTCCTTCTGCAACCCATTCTCCAACCTCTGTTGTCTGCAAGAGTCCTTCAGCACCTCAGTCTCAAAAATCTGCTCCCTGCAACAATCATTTTGCACCTTAGTCTCCAAATTCTGCTCTCTGCAACAGTTCTTCTGCACCCCAGTATCCAACATCTACTCTTTGAAACAGTTCTTCTCCACCCCAGTCTCCAAACTCTGCTCTCTGTAACATTCCTTCTGTACTGCTATCTCCAATCTCTGCTCTCTGTAAGGATCCTTCTGCACCCCAGTCTCCAAATTCTACTTTCTGTATCAGTCCTTCTGCACCCCAGTCTCCAACATCTGCTCTCTGTAACAGTCCTTCTGTACCTCAGTCTCCAAACTCTGCTCTCTGCAAAAGTTTTTCTGCACTCCAGTCTCAAACTTCTGCTGCCTGCAAAAGTCCTTCTACACCCCAGTCTCCAAACTCTGCTATCTGCAACAGTCCTTCTGCAACCCAGTCTCCAAATTCTGCTCTCTGTAACAATCCTTCTGTACCTCAGTCTCCAACCTCTACTCTCTGTAACAGTCCTTCTGCATCTCAGTGTCCAAACTCTGCTCTCTGCAACAGTCCTTCCGAACCGCTGTCTCAAATTCTTGTCCCTGCAACAGTCTTTCTACACACCAGTCTCCAACCTCTGCTATCTGCAACAGTCCTTTTGCACCTTAGTCTCCAACCTCTGCTCTCTGCAACGAACATACTTCACCCCAGCCTCCAACATCTGCTCTCTGCAACAGTCCTTCTGCATCTCAGTCTGAAATTTTTGTTCTCGGCAAGTATCCTTCTGCACCCCATTCTCAAAACTCTGCTCTCTGTAACAGTCCTTCTGCACCCCAGTCTCTAACCTCTGCTCTCTGTAACAGGTCTTTTGCACCCCATTCTCCGACCTCTTCTCTCTGTAAAAGTGCTTCTGCACCTCAGTCTACAAACTCTGCTCTCTGCAACACTCCTTCTGCACCCCAGTCTCCAAACTCTGCTTACTGTATCACTTCATCTGCACAAAAATTTCCAACACCTGCTCTCTGTAAGAGTCTTTCTTCACCTCAGTCTACAAACTCTTCTCTCTGCAAAAGTCCTTCTGCAACCCAATCTCCAACATCTTCTCTCTGCAACAGACCTTCTCTAGCAAACCTTCAACCACTTCCTCTGTAACAGTCCTTCTTTAAACCAGTCTCCAACCTCTGCTCTCTTCAAAAGTCCTTCTGCACTCCAATGTGAACCTGTGCTCTCCACTACAGTCCTTATACACCCCAGTGTCCAGCCTCTGCTCTCTGCAACAGTCCTTCTGCAACCCAGTCTCCAACCTCTGCTCTCCTTACCAATCCTTCTGCACCCCAGTCTCCGACATCTGTTCTTTATAACAATCTTTCTGCACCCCAGTCTCAAATTTTTGCTCTCTGTAACAAGCCTTTTGCACGCAAATCTCCCACCTCTACTATCTGTAACAGTCCTTTTGCACCTCAGTTTCCAACCTCTGCTCTCTGCAACAGTCCTTTTGCACCTCATTCTCTGCATCGGACCTTCATCACCTCAGTCTCGAAACTCTACTCTCTGTAACAGTCCTTCTGCACCCCTGTCTCAAACCACTGCTGTCTGAAACAGTCCTCCTGCACACCAGTCTCCAACCTCTGCGCTCTGTAACAATCCTTCTGCAACCCAGTCTTTAACCTCTACTCACTACAATGATCCTTTTGCACCCCAGTCTCCAATCTCTGCTGCCTGCAAAAGTCCAGTCTCCAACCTCTGCTATCTGCAACAGTCGTTCTGCAACCCAGTCTCCAAACTCTGCTCTCTGTAACAATCCTTCTGTACCTCAGTCTCCAACCTCTACTCTCTGTAACAGTCCTTCTGCATCTCAGTCTCCAAACTCTGCTCTCTGCAACAGTCCTTCAGAACCGCTGTTTAAAATTATTGTTCCTGAAACAGTCCTTCTACACCCGTCTCCAACCTCTGCTATCTGCAACAGTCCTTCTGCACCTTAGTCTCCAACCTCTTCTCTCTGCAATGAACCTTCTTCAGCCCAGTATCCAAAATCTGCTTTCTGCAACAGTCCTTCAGCACCTCAGTCTGAAAACTCTGCTCTCTGCAATTAGACTTCTTCACCTCAGTTCCCAAACTCTGATCTCTGCAATGGTCCTTCTGAACCCCAGTATCCAACCTCTGCTCTCTGTAACAATCCTTCTGCACCCCAGTCTCCAACATCTGCTCTCTGAAATAGTCCTTCTGCACCCAGTCTCCAACATCTGCTTTCTGCAACAGTCGTTCTACACCTCAGTCTCCAAACTCTGCACTCTGAAACTGTCCTTCAACACCCCAGTCTCCAACCTCTGCTCTCTGTAACAGTCCTCCTGTAGTGTAGTCTCCAAAATCTGCACTCTGTAACGGTCCTTCTGCACCCCAGTTTCTAACCTTTGCTTTCTGTATCAGTCCATCAGCACCCCAGTCTCCAACCTCTGCTCTCTGTAACAGTCCTGGTGCACCTCAGTCTCCAAACTCTGCTGTCTGCAACAGTCCTTCTGCACCAAAGTCTCAGACCTCTGCTTCGTGCAGCAGTTTTTCTGCACCCCTTCTCCAAACTCTGTTCTCTGTAACAGTCCTTCTGCACAACAGTCTCAATACTCTGCTCTCCACAATGATCCTTCTGCACCCCAGTCTCCTTCCTCTGCTCTCTGCAACAGTCATTCTCCACCCCAGTCTCCAAACCCTGCTCTCGGTAACAGTCCTCCTGTAGTGCACTCTCAAAAATCTGCTCTACGTAACGGGCCTTCTGCACCCCAGTCTCCAATCTCTGCTCTGTGTAAAAGTCCTTCTGCAACTCAGTCTCCAAACTCTGCTCTCTGCAACAGTTCTTATGCACCTCAGTCTGAAATCTCTGTTCTCGGCAAGGATCCTTCTGCACCCCATTTTCAAAACTCTGCTCTCTGTAACAGTCCTTCTGCACACCAGTCTCCAAACTCTGCTTACTGTATCAGTCCATCTGCACCACAATTTCCAAAACCTGCTCTCTGTAAGAGTCTTTCTTCACCTCAGTCTACAAACTCTGCTCTTTGCAACAGTCCTTCTGCACCCCAATCTCCAACATCTTCTCTCTGCAACAGACCTTCTGCACCTAATCTTCAACCTCTGCTTCTGTAACAGTCCATCTGTAACCCAGTCTCCAACCTCTGCTCTCTGAAATATTCCTTCTGCACCCCAATGTGAACCTGTGCTCTCCGCTACAGTCCTTATACACACCAGTGTCCAGCCTCTGCTCTCTGCAACAGACCCTTTGCAACCCAGTCTCCAACCTCTGCTCTCCTTAACAATCCTTCTGCACCTCAATCTCCAACCTCTGCTCTCTGCAATGATCCTTCTGCACCTCAGTCTTCAAAAACTACTCCCTGTAAATGTACTTCTGAACCCCTTGTCCAAACTCTGCTCTTTGTAACAGGCCTTTTGCACCCCAGTCTCCAAACTCTGTTCTTTATAACAATCCTTCTGCACCCCAGTCTCAAAATTTTGCTCTCTACAACGATACTTCTGCACCCTAGTCTCCAATCTCTGCTCTATGTAACAGTCCATTTGCACCCAAATCTCCCACCTCTACTCTCTGTAACAGTCCTCTTGCACCTCAGTCTCCAACCTCTGCTCTCAGCAACAGTCCTTTTGCAAATCAGTCTCCAAACTCAGCTCTCTGCATCGATCCTTCTGAACCTCAGTCTCGAAACTCTACTCTGTTACAGTCCTTCTGCACCCCAGTTTCAAACCACTGCTGTCTGCAATGATCCTTTCGCAGCACAGTCTCCAACCTCTGCTCTCTGCAAAAGTCCTTCTGCACCCCAGTCTCCAACCTCTGCTCTCTATAACAGTCCTTCTGTAACTCAGTCTCCAAACTCTGCTCTCTGCAAAAGTCCTTCTGCACCCCAGTCTCCAAACTCTGCTGCCTCAAAAGTCCTTCTACACCCCAGTATCCAACCTCTGCTATCTGTAGCAGTCCTTCTGCCCCTCAGTCTCCAACATCTGCTCTCTTTAAGATCCTTCTGCAACCCAGTCTGTAAACTCTGCCCTCTGTAACTGTCCTTCTGCACCCCTTTTCCAACCTTTGTTCTTGTAACAGTCCTTTTGCATGCCAGTCTCAAAACTCTGCTTGCTACAACGATTCTTCTGCACCCCAGTCTCCAACCTCTGCTCTCTGCAAAAGTCCTTCTGCACCCCAGTCTCCAATATATGCTCTCTGCAACAGTCGTTCTGCACCTCAGTCTGAAAAATCTGTTCACTGCAACGATCATTTTGCAACCCAGTCTCCAACCTCTGCTCTCTGTAACAGTCCTGTTGTACAACAGTCTCCAAATTCTGCTCTCTGTAAGATCCTTCTGCAACCCTGTCTCCAAATTCTGCTGTCTGTAACAGTCCTTCTGCACCTCAGTCTCCAACATCTGCTCTGGGTATCAGGTCTTCTGCACCTGATTCTCCAATTTCTGCTCTCTGCAACGGAAACTCCAAACTCTGCTTTCTGTATCAGTCCATCTGTACCCCAATCTCCAAAATCTGCTCTCTGTAACAGTCCTTCTTCACCTCAGTCTACAAACTCTACTCTCTGCAACAGTCCTTCTGAAACCCAGTCTCCAACATCTGCTCTCCGCAACTGTCCTTCTGCACCAAAGTCTCAAAACTCTTTCTCTGTAACAGTCCTACATAAAGGCAGTCTAGAACCTCTACTCTCTGCAACAGTGCTTCTGCACCCAAATCTCAAACCTGTGCTCTCGGCAACAGTCCTTCTACACCCCATGTCCAGCCTCAGCTCTCTGCAGCAGTCCCTCTGCAACACAGTCTCCAAACTCCGCTCTCTGTAACGGTCCTTCTGCACCTTATTCTCCAAACTCTACTGTCTGTAAAAGTACTTCTGCACCCCTTCACCAAACGCTGCTCTCTGTAACAAGCCTTCTGCACCCCACTCTCCGACATCTTTTCTCTATAACAATCCTTCTGCACCCCAGTCTACAACCTGTGCTCTGTACATCTATCCTTCTGCACCCCAGTCTCCAACCACTGCTCTCTGCAACAGTCCTTCTGCACCCCAGTCTCCAAAATGTGTTCTCTGCAAAATCCTTCTGCACATCAGTTTGAAAACTCTGTTCTCTGAAACGATCCTTCTGTATCCTAGTCTCCAACCTCTGCTCTCTGTAACAGTCATGCTGCACCTTGGTCTACAATCTCTGCTCTCTGTAAGATCCCTTGCAACCTTTTCTAAAAACTCTGCTCTCTGTAACAGTTGTTCTGAACCCTAGTCTCCATACTCTTCTCTCTGTAACAGTCCTTTTTCACCTCAGTCTCAAACCTCTGCTCTCTGCAAAAGTCCTTCTACACCCCATTCTCTAACCTCTGTTCTCTGCAACAGTCCTTCTGAAACACAGTCTACAAACTCTGCTCTCTGCAACAGTCCTTTTGTGCCCTAGTTTCCAACTTATACTCTCTGTAACGGTGCTTCAGTACAGCAGTTTACAAACTCTGCTCTATCTAACGGTCCTTCTGCACCCCAGTCTCCAACCTCTGTTCTCTGTAACGATCCTTATGCACCCCAGTCTTGAAACTCTGCTCTCTGCAATGATCCTTCTGCACCTCAGTCTCCAACTTCTGCTCTCTTCAACGATCCTTCTGCACCCCAGTCTGAAACCTCTGCTCGCTACAACAGTCCATGTGAACCCCAGTCTCCAACATCTGCTTCCTGAAACAGTTGTTCTGTACCTCAGTCTGAAAACTCTGCTCTCTGCCATAATCCATCTGCACCCGAGTGTCCAACCTCTGCTCTCTGTAACAGTTCTTCTGTACCTCAGTCTCAAATCTCTGCTCTATGCAACAGTCCTTTTGCACACAAGTCTCCAACATCTTTTCTCTTAAACAGTCCTTCTACACCCCAGTCTCCAACCTCTGCTCTCTTCAACAGGTGTACTACACCCCAGTCTCCATACTCTGCTCGCCCCAACGATCCTTCTGCACCCCAGTCTCCAACGTCTCCTCTCTGAAACAGTCATTCTACACCTCAGTCTCCAACCTCTGCTCTCTGCAACAGTCCTTCTACACCCTAGTCTTCATAATTTGCTCGTCCCAACGATCCTTCTGCACCCCAGTATCCATCCTTTACTCTCTGCAACAGTCCTTTTGCAACACAGTCTCCAACATCTGCTCTCTGCAACATTCATTCTCCACCCCAGTCTCCAACCTCTGCTCTCTGTAAGAGTTCATCTGTACTGCATTCTCCAACCTCTGCTCTCTGTAAGGGTACTTCTGCACCGGAGTCTCCAACCTCTGTTTTCTGTGTCAGTCGTTTTGCATCCCAGTCTTCAACCTCTGCTCTGTGTAACTGTCCTTCTGCACGTTAGTCTTTAACCTCGGCTCTCTGTTACACTCTTTCTGGACCTCAATATCCAAACTTTACTCTCTGCAACAGTCTTTCTACATCACAGTCTAAAACCTCTGCTCTCTAAAACAGTCCTTCTGCACCTCAGTCTCCAACCTCTGCTCTCTGCAAGGGTCCTTCTGCACCTCAGTCTCCAACCTCTGCTCTCTGTAAGATCTTTCTGCAACAAAGTCTCCAAACTCTGCTCTCTGTAACAGTCCTTAATCACCCCATTCTCCAAACTTTGCTCTCTGTAACAGGCCTTCTGCATCCTAGTCTCCAAATTCTGCTCTCTTTATCAGTCCATCTGCACCCCAGTCTCCAACGTCTGCTCTGTGCAACGATCTTTCTGCACCCCAGTCTCCAAACTCTGTTCGCTGCAACAGTCCTTGTGCAACCCAGTCTACAAAATCTGCTCTCTACAACATTTCTTCTGTACCTCAGTCTGAAAACTCTGCACTCTGCAAGAATCCTACTGCACCCCAGTCTCCAACCTCTGCTCTATGTCAAAGTCCTTAAGCACCTCAGCCTCCAACCTCTACTTTAGCAACAGTCCTTCTGCACCACAGTCTTCAACATCTGCTCTCTGCAACATTCCTTTTGCACCCCAGTATCAAACCATTGCTCTCTGTAAAATTCATCTGCACCCCAGTCTCAAACCTCTGCTCTCTGTAACGATTCTTCTGCACCCCAGTATTTAAACTCTCCTCTCTGCAACAGTCCTTCTGCACCTCAGTCTCCAACCTCTGCTTTCTGCAACAGTCCTTCTGCAAACAAATCTCCAACCTCTGCTCTTTGCAACATTTCTTCTGCACCCCAGTCTCCAACCTGTGCTCTCTGTAAAAGTCCTTCTGCACCCAAGTCTTCAAACTCTTCTCTCTGTAACTATTCTTCTGCATCCCAGACTCGAACCTCTGCTCTCTCCAACGATCCTTCTCTACCTCAGTCTCAAACCTCTGATCTCTGCAACGATCCTTCTGCACCCCAGTCTGAAACATCATCTAGCTGCAACAGTCCTTGTGAACCCCAGTCTCCAAAATCTGCTTCCTGCAACATTTCTTCTGTACCTTGGTCTGAAAACTCTGCTCTCTGCAATAATCCATCTGCACCCCAGTCTCAAACCTGTGCTCTCTGTAACAGTCCTTCTGTAACTCAGTCTCCAATCACTGCTCTCTGCAACAGTCCTTCTACACCCCAGTCTCCATACTCTGATTGCCTTAACGGTCCTTCTGCACGCCAGTCTCCAAACTCTGTTCTCAACATCGGTTCTTATGCACCCCAGACTCCAACCTCTACTCTCTGTAAAAGTCCTTCTGTACCACAGTCTCCAACCTCTGTTCTCTGTAAGGGTCCTTATGCACCCCAGTATCCAAACTCTGCTTTCTGTATCAGTCGTTTTGAACCACAGTCACAAAACTCTGCCCTCTGTAACCGTCCTTCTGCAACTCTGTCTGCAACCACTCCTTTCTGCAAGAGTCCTTCTGCACCCCACACTCTATCCTCTACTCTCTGCAACAGTCATTTTGCACACCAGTCTCCAACATCTGCTCTCTGCTACAGTCATTCTCCACCCCAGTCTCCAACCTCTGCTCTCTGCAACAGTCCTTCTACACCCCAGTCTCCATACTCTGCTCCCACCAATGATTCTTCTGCACCCCAGTCTCCAACGTCTGTTCTCTGCAAAAGTCCTTCTACACACCAGTCTCCAACCTCTGCTCTCTGCAACAGTCCTTCTACACCCCAGTCTCCATACTTTGCTCACCCCAATGATCCATCAGCACCCCAGTCTCCAACCAATACTTTCTACATTAGTTCTTTTGCACCCCAGTCTCCAACCTCTGCTCTCTATAACAGTCCTTCTGTATGGCAGTCTCCAACCACTGTTCTCCATTAGGGCCCTTATGCACCCCAGCATCCAACCTCTGCTTTCTGTATCAGTCGTTTTGCACCAAAATCTCAAAACTCTGCTCTCTGTAACAGTCCTTCTGCAACCTCTGCTCTCTGCAACAGTCCTTCTGCAACCCAGTCTCCATCCTCTGCTCTCTGCAACAGTCCTTTTGCACCCCAGTCTCCGAAATTTGCTCTCTGCATAAGTCCTTCTCCACACCAGTCTACAACCTCTGCTCTCTGTAACAGTCCTTCTGCACCTCATATCCAAACTCTGCTATCTGCAACAGTCCTTATGCACCCCAGTCTACAATCTGTTGTCTGCAAAATTCCTTCTAAACCCCAGTCTGCAACGTGTGCTCTATGGAACAGTGCTTCTGCATCCCAGTCTCCAACTCTGCTCTCTGCAATGATCCTCCTGTACCTCAGTCTTAAACCTCTGCTCTCTGCAACAGTCCTTCTGCAGCCCAGTCTCCAAACTCTGTTCTCTGTAACAGTCTTTCTCCACCTCATTCTTCAACCTCTACTCTCTGGAAGAGTCCTTCTGCACCCCAATCTTCAACATCTGCTCTCTAAACAGTCCTTCTGCAACCCAGTCTTCAACATCTGCTCTCTGCAGCAGTCCTTCTGCACCCCAGTGTTCAAACTCTGCTCTCTGCAATGATCCTTCTGAACCCCAGACTCCAACGTCTGCTCTCTGAAAGATCCTGTTGACCCCAGTTTCCAAACTCTGCTCTGTGTAATATTCCTTCTCCACGCCAGTCTCCAAACTCTGCTTTCTGCAACGGTCCAGCTGAACCCCAGTCTCCAACCTCTGTACTCTGCAACACTCCTTATGCTCCGGAGTCTCCAAACTCTGCTCTCTGTAACAGTCCTTCTGTACCTCAGACTCCAACCTCTGCTCTCTGCAAAACTCCTTCTGCATCCCATTCTCCATCTTCTGCTCCCTGCAACAGTCCTTCTGAACAACAGTTTCCATCATCTGCTCTCTGAAAAAGTTTTTGGGTACCCTAGTACCCAACCTCTGCTCTCTGCAACAGTCCTTCTGTACTGCAGTCTCCAACTACTGCTCTCTGCAACGAAACTTCTACAGCCCAGTCTCCAACATCTGCTCTCTGAAAAAGTCCTTCTGCACCTCAATCTGAAAATTTTGGTCTCTGCAACAATCCTTCTGCACCCCAGACTTCAACATCTGCTCTCTGTAACAGTCCTTCTGCACGTAAGTTTCCAAACTCTACTCAATGTAAGATCCTTCTGCAACACAGTCCCTAACTCTGCTCTCTATAAGAGTCCTTCTGCACCCCAGTCTTCAACCTCTGCTCTTTGTAACAGGCCTTCTGCACCCCAGTCTCCAAACTCTTCTCTCTGCAACGATTATTCTACACTTCAGTCTTCAACATCTGCTCTCTGTAAGATCCTTCTGCAACCCAGTCTTCCAACTCTGCCCTCTCTAACAGACATTCTGCACCCCTTCTTTGAACTCTCCTCTCCATAACAGGCCTTCTGCACCCCATTCTCCAAATTCTGTTCTCTATAACAAGACTTCTGCACCCCACTCTCCAACCTCTTCTCTCTGCAACAGTCCCTCTGCACCACAGTCTCCAACCTGTGGTCTCTGCAACAGTCCTTCTGCACCTAAGTCTTAAAACGCTGTTCTCTGCTATGATGCTTTTGCACCCCAGTCTCCAACCTCTAATCTCTGTAACAGTCCTTCTGCACCTGGGTCCCCAACATCTGCTCTGTTAGATCCTTCTTCAACCCAGTGTCTAAACTCTGTAATCTGTAGCAGTCCTTCTGGAGCCATTCTCCACACTCTGCTCTCCGTAACAGGCGTTCTGCACCCCAGTCTCCAACCTCTGCTCTCTGTTACACTCTTTTTGCACCTCAGTCTCCAACCTCTGCTCTCTGCAACGATCATTCTGCACCATAGTCTCCAACGTCTCCTCTCTTCAACAGTATTTCTGAACCTCTGTCTCCAAATTCTGCTGTCTGCAACAGTCCTTCTTCACCCAAGACTCCAACCTCTGCTCTCTGCAACAGTCCTTCTACACCCTAGTCTTCAACCTCTGTTCTGTGTAAAAGTCCTTTTGAACCCCAGTCTCCAACCTCTGCTCTATGTAACAATTCTTCTGCACCCCAGTCTCCAACCTCTGCTCTCTGTAACAGTCCTTCTGCCCCATATACTCCAAACTCTGCTCTCTGTTACAGTCTTTATATACCGCAGTCTCCAAACTCTGCTCTCTATAACGGTCCCTCTGTACCACAATTTCCAACCTCTGCTTTCTGTAACAGTCCTTCTGCACCTCAGTCTGAAACCTCTGCTCTCTGCACTATGCTTCTGCACCCCAGTCTCCAATCACTGCTCTCTGTAACATTCGTCCTGCACCAGTCACCAACCATTGCTCTCTGTAAGATCCTACTGCAACCAGGCCTCAAAAGTCTGCTCTCTATAACAGTCCTTTTGCAACCCAGTCTCCATCCTATGCTCTCTGTATCAGGCCTTATGCCCCCCAGTCTCCAAACTCTGCCCTCTGAAACAATCCTTCTGCACGCCAGTCTGCAACTTCTGCTCTTTGTACCGGTTCTGCACTCCAGTCTCACACCTCTGTTTTCTTTATCATAATTCTTCACCCCAGTCTCAAACGTCTGCTCTGTGTAACAGTCCTTCTGCATCCAAGTCTCCAACGTCTGCTCTCTACAACAGTCCTTCTGCACCCCAGTCTCCAACCTCTGCTTTCTGCAACATTCCTTCTGCACCCCAGTCTCCAACCTGTGCTCTCTGTAACAGTCCTTCTGCACCGCAGTCTCCCACCTCTTCTCTCTGTAATGATCCTTCTGCAGCCCAGTCTCCACCTCTGCTCTCTTCAAAGATTACTCTGCAACTCAGTCTCCAACTTCTGCTCTCTTAAACGATCTTTCTGCACCCGAGTCTCCAACCTCTGCTCTCTGTAACTGTTTTTCTGCCCCTAAGACTCCAACCTCTGCTCTCTGCAATGATCCTTATGCACCGCAGTCTTAAACATCTGCTCTCTGCAACTGTCTTTATGCACCCCAGTCTCCAAAGTCTCCTCTCCTTAACACTCCTTCTGCACCGCAGTCTCCAACCTCTGTTCTCTGTAAGGTCGTTCTGCACTCCAGTTTCCAAACTCTGCTCTCTATAACATTCCTTCTCCAACTCAGTCTAAAACCTCTGCTTTCTTCAATGGTCCTGCTGCAACCCAGTCTCCAACATCTGTTCTCTGCAACAGTCTTTCTACTCCCAAGTCTCAAACCTCTGCTCTCTGTAACAGTCTTTCTGTACCGCAGTCTCCAACCTCTGCTCTCTTTAACGGTACTTCTGCACCCCAGTCTCAAATCTCTGCTTTCTGTATAAGTTTTTCTAAACCATGATTTCCAAACTCTGATCTCTGTAACAGTACTTTTGCACCTCTGTCTCAAACCTCTGAACTCTGCAAGCTTACTTCTGCACCCCATTCTCTAAACTCTGCTCTCTGTAAAAGTCCATCTGCACCCAATTCTCTAACCCCTTCTCTATGCAACAGTCCTTCTGTACCACAGTCTCCAACTTCTGCTCTCTGTACCGGTCCTTCTGCACCCCAGTCTCAAACTCTGCGTTCTGTATCAGTAATTCTACACCCCAGTCTCAAAACTTTTCTCTCTGTAACATTCTTTCTGCACCTCAGTCTCCAACCTCTGCATCTGCGAAAGTTCTTCTACACCCCAGTCTCCAAACTCTGCTCCCAGCAAAGGTTATTCTGAACCCCAGTCTCCAACATGTGCAGTCTGAAACAGTTCTTCTATAAACCATTCTCCAACCTTTGCTCTCGGTAAAAGTCCTCGTGTATTGCAGTCTCTGAACTCTGCTCTCTGCAACGGTCCTTCTTCACCCCAGGCTCCAACCTCTGCTTCCTGTATCAGTCCTTCTGAACCCCAGTCTCCAACCTCTGCTCTCTCTAACAGTCCTTATGCACCTCAGTCTCCAAATTCTTCTCTCTGCAACAGTCCTTCTGCATCAAAGTCTCCAACACCTGCTTCCTGCAACAGTCCTTCTTCACCCCATTCTCCAACTTCTGCTATCTGAAAACAGTCCTTCTGCACCCCAGTCTCCAAACTCTGCCCTCTGTAACAGTCCTTCTGCACCTCAGTCACCAACCTCTGCTCTCTGTATGATCCTTCTGCAAACCAGTCTCCAAACTCTGCCCTCTGTAACAGTCGTTCTGCATCCCTTCACCAAACTCTGCTCTCTTTAACAGGCCTTCTTCACCGCAGTCTCCAACCTCTGTTCTATGTAACAGTCCTTCTGCACCCCAGTTTCAAACCTCTGCTCTCTACAAAGATGCTTCTGCACCCCAGTCTCCAACCTCTGTAATCTCCAACAGTCCTTCTGAACCTCAGTCTAAAAACTCGGTTCTCTGCAATGATTTTTCTGCACCCCAGTCTCTAAACTCTGCTCTCTGTAACAGTCCTGTTCCACCTCAGTCTCTAACCTCTGCTCTCTGTAAGATTCTGCTGCAACCCTGTCTCCAAACTCTGCTCTCTGTAACAGTCCTTCTGCAAACCAGTCTCCAAACTCTGCCCTCTGTAACAGTCGTTCTGCATCCCTTCACCAAACTCTGCTCTCTGTAACATTCCTTCTCTACCACTTCTCCAACCTCTGCTCTCTGCAATGGTCCTTCTGCACGACAGTTTCCAACCTCTGTTCTCGGAAACAATCCTTCTGCACCTCAGTCTACAAACTCTGCTCTGGGTATCATTTTTTCTGCACCTCAGTCTCCAACCTCTGCTTTATGTAAGATCTTTCTGCAACCCAGTGTCCAAACTCTGCTCTCTGTAACAGTCCTTCTGCACCCCAGTCTCAAACCTCTGCTCTGCGCAACAGTTCGTCTGCACCGCAGTCTCCATCCACTTCTCTCTGAAAGATACTTCTGCACCCCAGTCTCCAAACTCTGATGTCTGTAACAGTCCTTCTTCACCCCAATCTCCAACCTCTGCTTTCTGCAAAAATCCTTCTGCACCCCAGTCTCCAACCATTGCTCTCAGTAACATTTCTTCTGCACCTCAGTCTCCAACCTCTGCTCTATGTAAGATCTTTCTGCCACTCAGTCTCCAAACTCTTCTTTCTGTAACTGTCCTTTTGCACCCAAGTCTCCAACCTCTGCTTTGTGCAACAGTTCGTCTGTACCCGACTCTCCAAACTCTGCTCTCTGTATGATACTTTTGCACCCCAATCTCAAAACTCTGATCTCTGTAACAGTTCTTCTTCACCCCAGTCTCCAACCTCTGCTCCCTGCAACAATCTTTCTGCACCCAAGTCTCCAACTTCTGCTCTCTGAAACACTTCTTCTGCACCCCAGTCTTCAATATCTACTCTCTGAAACAGTCTTTCTGCATCCCATTTTCCAAACTCTGCTCTCTGCAACAGTCCTTCTGTACCCTGGTCTCCAACACCTGCTCTTTGTAACAGTCCTTATGTACTGCAGTCTTCAAACTCTGCTGTCTGTAAGGTTCATTCTGGACCCAAGTCTCCAACCTCTGCTTTTTGTATCAGTCCTTCTGCACTCCAGTCTCCAACCTCTGCTCTCTGTAACAGTCCTTCTGCATCTCAGTCTCCAAAATCTGCTCTCTATAACAGTCCTTCTGCACCCCAGTCTCCAAACTGTGCTCTCTGCAACAGTCCATCTACACTCCAGTCTTCAACCTCTGCTCTGTGTAACAGTACTTCTGCAACCCAGTTTCCAATCTCTGCTCTCTTCAACGATAATTCTGCATCCCAGTCTCCAACATCTGCTCTCTGCAACCGTCCATCTGCACCCAAGTCTCCATCCTCTGCTCTCTGCAATGATTCTTATGCACAACAGTCTCCAACCTCTACTCTCTGCAATAATCCTACTGCACCCCAGTCGCTAACCTCTCCTCTCTGTAACAATCCTTCTCCACCGCAGTCTCCAAACTCTGCTCTATGTAATATTCTTCTGCAAACCAGTCTCCAAACTCTGCTCTTTGTAACAGCACTTCTTTATCCAGTCTCCAAACTCTGCTCTCTTTAACATTCTTTCTGCAACTCAGTCTCCTACCACTGCTCTCTTCAACAGTTCTTCTGCACACCAGTCTCCAAAATCTGCACTCTGAAACAGTTCTTCTCCAATCCAGTCTCCAACCTATGATCTCTGTAAAAGTCCTCCTTTATTGCAGTCTCCAAACTCTGCTCTTTGTAATGGTCCTTCTGAACCTCAGTTTTCAACCTCTGCTTTTAGTAGCAGTCCTTCTGCACCCCAGTCTCCAACCTCTGCTATCTGCAACAGTCCTTCTGCACCGCAGTCTCCAAATTCTACTCTCTGAAAAAGTCCTTCTGCACCAAAGTCTCAAACACCTGCTTTCTGCAACATTCCTTCTGCACCCCGATCTCCAAACTCTGGCCACTTTAACAGTCTTTCTGCACCTCCATCTCCAAATTCTGCTCTCTGCAACAGTCCTTCTGCACCCAAGTCTCCAACCTCTGCTCTCTGCAACAGTCCTTCTACACCCCAGTCTTCAACATCTGCTCTGTGTAACAGTCGTTCTGCACCCCAGTCTCCAACCTCTGCTCTTTGTAACAGTCCTTCTGCACCATATTCTTCAACCTCTGCTCTCTGTTACAGTCTTTGTATACCGCAGTCTTTAACCTCTGCTCTCTGTAACGGTCACTCTGCACCCGAATTTCTAACCTCTGCTTTCTGTAACAATCCTTCTGTACCTCAGTCACCAAACTCTGCTCTCTGTAACCATTCTTCTGCATTTCAGTCTCCAACCTCTGTTCTCTGTAACGGTCCTTCTGCACCCCAGTCTCCCACCTCAGCTTTCTGTATCATAATTCTTCACCCCAGTCCCAACGTCTTCTTTGTTTAACAGTCCTTCTGCATCTCAGTCTCCAAACTCTGCTCTCTGCAACAGTCCTTCTGTAAAGCAGTCTCCAACCTCTGGCCTCTGTCAGGGTCCATCTGCACCTCAGTCTCCATCCTCTGCTCTCTGCATCACAAAAACTGCACCCCAGACTCCAAACTTTGCTCTCTGCAACAGTTTTTCTGCACCTCAGTCTCCAACCTGTGCTCTCCGTAAAAGTCCTCCTGCACCCCAGTCTTCAACCTGTGCTCTCTGTAAAAGTCCTTCTTCACCATAATCTCCAAACTCTGCTCTCTTTAACTATCCTTCTGTGCCATAGTCTCCAACCTCTTCTCTCTTTAACTATCCTTCTGCACCCCAGTCTCCAACTTCTGCTCTCTGCAACGCTCTTTCTGCACTCCAGTCTCCAACCTCTGCTCTGTTTAACTATCCTTCTGCACCCCAGTCTCCAACCTCTGCTCTATGGAACAGTTCTTCTGCACCAAAGTTTCCAACATCTACTTCTGCAAAATTTCTTCTACACCCCAGTCTTCAACTTCTGCTCTCTGCAACAGTCCTTCTACACCCCAGTCTCTATACTCTGCTCGCCCCAACGAACCTTCTGCACCCAAGTCTCCAAACTCTGTTCTCTGCAACAGTTATTCTGCACCCCAGTCTCCAACCTCTGCTCTCTGTAACAGTCCTTCTGTACCGCAGTCTCCAACCTTTGTTCTTTGTAAGGGTCCTTATGCACCGTAGTATCCAACATCTAGTTTCTGTATTCGTCCTTTTCCACCACAGTCTTAAAACTCTGCCCATTGTAACAGTCCTGCTGCAACTCAGTCTTCAAACTCTGCTCTCTGCAATAGTACTTCTACACTAGAGTTTCCATTCTAAGCTATCTCCAACAGTCCTTTTTCACCACAGACACCAACATTTGCTCTCTAAAACAGTTCTTTTCCACCCCAGTCTCCAACCTCTGCTCTCTGTAAAATTCCTTCTGTACTGCAGTCTCCAACCTCTGCTCTCTGTAAGGGTCCTTCTGCACCCGAGTCTCCAACCTCTGCTTTCTGTATCAGTACTTCTGCACCCAAGACTCCAACCGCTGCTCTCTGTATCGATCCTTCTGCACCTCAGTCTCCAAGTCTGCTCTCTGCAACAGTCCTTCTGCACCTCAGTCTCCAACCTCTTCTCTCTGTAACAGTGCTTCTACTCCTCAGTCTCCAACATCTGCTCCCTGTAAGATCCTTCTGCAATCCAGTCTGTAAACTCTGACCTCTGTAACAGTCTTTCTGCACCCGTTCTCCAACCTTTTTCTCTGTAACAGTCCTCGTGTAGTGCAGTCTCCAAAATATGCTCTCTGTAACGATCCTTTTGCACCCCAGTATCCAACCTTTGCTTTCTGTTTCAGTCCTTCTGCACCCCAGTCTCCAACCTCTGTTCTCTGTAACAGTCTTTCTTCATCTTTGTCTCAAAACTCTACTCTCTGCCACAGTCCTCCTGCACCAAAGTCTCAAACCGCTACTCCCTAGAACACTCCTTCTGAACCTCAGTCTCTAACCTCTGCTCTCTGTAACAGTCCTTCTGTACCGCAGTCTCAAAACTCTGCTCTCTGTAATGGTCCTTCTGCACCCTAGTCTCCAAAGTCTGCTTTCTGTATCAGTTCTTCTGCACCCCATTCTCCAACCTCTGCTCTCATTAACAGTCCTTCAGCACCCCAGTCTCCAACTTCTGCTCTTTGCAACATTTCTTCTTCACCCCAGTCTCCATCTGTGCTCTCTGTAATGTCCTTCCTGCACCCAGTTTCAACCCTCTGATCTCTGTAACAATCCTTCTGGACCTCAGTCTCCAAAACTATGCTCTCTACAACAGTCCTTCTGCTCCTAAGTCTCCAACCTCTACTCTCTGTAAAAGTCCTTCTGCACCTCAGTCTCCAACATTTGCTCTTTGTTAGATTCTTCTTCAAACAAGTCTCCCTCTGTAAGAGGCCTTCTGCACCCCTTCTCCAAAGTCTGTTCTCTGTAACAGTCCTTTTGCACCCCAGTCTCAATACTCTGCTCTCTACACGATCCTTCTGCACCCCAATATCAATCCTCTGCTCTCTGCAAAAGTTTTTCTTCACCCCAGTCTCCAAACTCTGCTCTTTGTAACAGTCCTCCTGTAGTGAAGTCTCCAAAATCTGCTCTCGGTAACGGTCCTTCTGCATAGCAGTCTCCAACCTCTGCCCTCTGTAATAGTCCTTCTGCACCTCAGTCTCCAAACACTGCTCTCTGCAACAGTTCTCCTGCACCGCAGTCTGAAAACTCTGTTCTCTGCAACGAACATTCTGCACCCCAGTCTCCAACCTCTGCTCTCTGTAACAGTCCTGCTATACCTCAGTCTCCAACCTCTGCTCTCTGTAAGATCCTTCTTCAACCCTGTCTCCAAACCCTGCTTTCTGTAACAGTCTTTTCTGCACCCCAGTCTCCAACCTCTGCTCTCTGTAACAGGCCTTTTGCACCCCATTCTCCAACCTCTTCTCTCTGTAACAGTGCTTCTGCACCTCAGTCTACAAACTCTGCTCTCTACAACAGTCCTTCTGCAAGCAATCTTCAACATCTGCTCTCTGCAAAATTCCTTCTGCACCTAAGTCTTAAAACTCTATTCTCTGCAACGATCCTTCTGCACCCTAGTCTCCAACATCTGCTCTCTGTAACAGTCCTGCTGCACCTTGGTCTACAACCTCTGCTGTCTGTAAGATCCTTGTGCAACCTTGTCTAAAAACTCTGCTCTCTGTAACAGTTCTTCTGCAACCTAGTTTTGAAACTCTTCTCTCTGTAACAGGCCTTTTGCACCCCAATCTCCAACCTCTTCTCTCTGTAACAGTGCTTCTGCACCTCAGTCTACAAACTCTGCTCTCTACAACAGTCCTTCTGCAAGCCAATCTTCAACATCTGCTCTCTGCAAAATTCCTTCTGCACCTAAGTCTTAAAACTCTATTCTCTGCAACGATCCTTCTGCACCCTAGTCTCCAACATCTGCTCTCTGTAACAGTCCTGCTGCACCTTGGTCTACAACCTCTGCTGTCTGTAAGATCCTTGTGCAACCTTGTCTAAAAACTCTGCTCTCTGTAACAGTTCTTCTGCAACCTAGTTTTGAAACTCTTCTCTCTGTAACAGCTTTGCACCCCAATCTCCAACCTCTTCTCTCTGTAACAGTGCTTCTGCACCTCAGTCTACAAACTCTGCTCTCTACAACAGTCCTTCTGCAAGCCAATCTTCAACATCTGCTCTCTGCAAAATTCCTTCTGCACCTAAGTCTTAAGACTCTATTCTCTGCAACGATCCTTCTGCACCCTAGTCTCCAACATCTGCTCTCTGTAACAGTCCTGCTGCACCTTGGTCTACAACCTCTGCTGTCTGTAAGATCCTTGTGCAACCTTGTCTAAAAACTCTGCTCTCTGTAACAGTTCTTCTGCAACCTAGTTTTGAAACTCTTCTCTCTGTAACAGGCCTTTTGCACCCCAATCTCCAACCTCTTCTCTCTGTAACAGTGCTTCTGCACCTCAGTCTACAAATTCTGCTCTCTGCAACAGTCCTTCTGCAAGCCAATCTTCAACATCTGCTCTCTGCAAAATTCCTTCTGCACCTAAGTCTTAAAACTCTATTCTCTGCAAACGATCCTTCTGCACCCTAGTCTCCAACATCTGCTCTCTGTAACAGTTCCTGCTGCACCCCAATCTCCAACCTCTACTCTCTGTAACACTCCTTTTGCACCCCAGTCTCCAACCTCTGCTCTCTGTAACGATTCTTCTGCACCCAGTCTCCAACATCTGCTCTATGAAACAGTCCTTCTGAATTCTGTCTCCAACCTGCTCTCTGTAATATCCTTCTGCACCACAGTTTCAAAACTCTGCTCCCAGTAACATTCCTTTTCCACCACAGCTTCCAACCTCTGCTTTATGCAACGGTACTGCTGCACCTGAGTCTTCAACCTCTGTTCTCTGTAACAATCCCTCTTCTCCCCATTTCCAAACTCTTCTCTATAACAGTCTTCTGCATTTCAGTCTCCATCCTCTGCTCTCTGCAAAAGTACTTCTGCACCCCTGTCTCCAACCTCTGCTCTCTGTAAGATCCTTCCGCACACTAGTCTCCAAACTCTGCTCTCTGTACCAGTCCTTCTGCACTTCAGTCTCCAAACTCTGCTCTCTGCAACAGTCCTTCTACACCCTATTCTCTAACCTCTGTTCTCTGCAGCAGTCATTCTGAACCACAGTTTCCAACGTTTGCTCTCTGGAACACTCCTTCTGTACCCTAGTCTCCAACGTATGCTCACTGTAACAGTCTTTCTGTACTGCAGTCTCCAAACTCTGCTCTCTGTAAGATTCTTCAGCAACCCAGTTTCCAACCTCTGCTCTCTATAACAGTCTTTCTGAATTCCAGTCTCCAACCACAGCTCTCTGTAACAGGCCTTCTGCATGCCAGTCTTCAAACTCTTCTTTCTGTAGCAGGCCTTCTGCACCCCAGTCTCCGAAATCTGCTCTCTGCAACGATACTTCTGCACTCCAGTCTCCAACCTCTGCTCTCTGCAATGATCCTACTGCACCCCAGTCTCCTACCTCTGATTTCTGTAACAGTCCTTCTGCACAACAGTATTCCAAATTCTGCTCTCTGTAAGATCCTTCTGACCCACCTATCAAACCTGTGATCTCTGTAACAGTCCTTCTGCATCCAAATCTCCCAAAGTCTGCTCTCTGTTACAGGACTTCTGCACCTCATTCTCCAACATCTGCTCTCTATAACAGTCCTTCTGCACCCAAGTCTCCAACCTCTGCTCCCTACAACGGTCTATCTGCACCCTAGTTACCAACATCTACTCTCTGCAAAAGTCCTTCTTCACCCCAGTCTCCAAATCTGCTCTCTGCAAAAATTCTTCTGCACCTCAGTCTGAAATTCTACTCTCTGCAACGACCCTTCTGCACCCCAATCTCCTACCTCTGCTCTCTGCAACAGTCCTTCTGCACCTCAGTCTCCCAACTCTGCTCTTCTGTACGATCCGTCTTAACCCACTTTAAACTCTGCACTCTGTAACAGTCCTTTTGCACCCCAGTCTCCAAACTCTGCTCTCTGTAAGATCCATCTGAACCCCAGTTTCCAACCTTTGCTCTCTGTAACAGTCCTTCTGTACCAAAGTCTCCAAACTCTGCTCTTTGTAACAGTCCTTCTGCACCTCAGTCACAGACCTCTGCTCTTGTAACAGTCCTTCTGCAACCCATTTTCTAAAAATCTGCTCTCTGCAACAGTCCTTATGCACCCCAGACTCCAACCTCTGTCCTGTGCAACAGTCCTTCTGCTCCCAGTCTCCAACATCTGCACTCTGTAACAGTTTGTCTGTACTGCAGTCTCCAAACTCTTCTCTCCGTAACGGTCCTTCTGCACCCCAGTCTCCAAACTCTGCTTTCTATATCAGTCCTTCTGAACCTCAGTCTCAAACCTCTGCTCTCTGTATCTATCCTTCTGCACCTAAGTCTCTAACCTGTGCTCTCTGTAACATGCCTTTTGCACCCAGTCTCCAACCTCTGCGCTCTGTAACAGTTTTTCTATAGCACAGTCTCCAAACTCTGGTCTCTGTAACTGTCCTTCTGAACCCTAATTTCCAACCTCTGCTTTCTGCAACAGTCCTTTTTCACCCCAGTCTCCAAACTCTGCTCTTTGTAAGATCCATCTGAACCCTAGTCTCCAAAGTCTGCTCTTTGTAACAGTTCTTCTGCACCCCAGTCATCAAACTATGCTCTTTGTAACTGTCCTTCTGCACCTCCGTCTTCAACCTCTGCTCTCTGTAAGATCTTTCTTCACTCGTTTCCGAAATCTGTTCTGTCTAACATTCCTTCTCCACCACAGTCTCCAAACTCTTCTTTCTGAGAGGGTCCTGCGGCACCCCAGTCTCTAACCTCTGTCATTTGTAACAGTCCTCCTGCTCCCCAGTCTCCAACATCTGCTCTCTGTAACAGTCCTTATGTATCGCAGTCTCCAACCTCTGCTCTTGTAAAGGTCTTTCTGCACCCCAATTTCCAAACTCTGCTTACTGTTACAGTCCTACTGTACCTGAGTCTCCAAACTCTGCTCTCTGTAACATTCCTTCTAAACCTCAGTCTCCAACCTCTGTTATCTGTAACACTCTTTCTATACCTCAGTCTGAAACCTCTGCTCTCTGCAGGATCCTTTTGCACCCCAGTCTCCAACCACTGCTCTCTGTAACAGTCCGCTTGCAACTCAGTCTTCAACCTCAGCTCTCTTTAAGATCCTTCAGTAACCAAGTCTCCAAACACTGCTTTCAGTAACAGTCCTTCTGCACCTCAGTCACCAACATCTGCTCTCTGTAACAGTCCTTCTGCACCTCATTCTCCTACCTCTGCCCTCTGTAAGATCCTTCTAGAACCCAGTCTTTAAAATCTGCACTCTGTAACAGTCCTTTTGCACAACAGTCTCCAAACTCTGCTCTCTGTAACAGGACTTCTACAAGCCAGTCTCCAAACTCTGCTCTATTTAAAAGGCCTTCTGCACCCCAGTCTCCAACCTCTTCTTTCTACATCGATTCTTCTCCACCACAGTCTCCAACTCTGCTCTATGCAACAGTCCTTTTGCACCCCAGTCTTCAACCTCTGCTTTCTGTAAGATCCATCTGAACCCCAGTCTCCAAACTCTGCTCTCTGTAACAGTCCTTCTGCAGCCCAGTTTCCAAACTCTGCTTTCAGTAACATTCCTTCTGCACCTCAGTCTCCAACCTCTGCTCTCTCTAACAATCCTTCTGCACTCCAGTCTCCAACCTCTGCTCTCTGCAAAAGTCCTTCTGCACCCCAGTCTCCAGCCTCTGCTCTCTGCATCGATCCTTCTGGACCCCAGTCTCCATCCTCTTCTATCTGCAACAGTCCTTCTGCACCACAGTCTCCAACCTCTGCTCTCTGTAAGATCCTTCTGCACTCCAGTTTCCAAACTCTGCTCTCTGTAACATTCATTTTCCACCCCAGTTTTAAACTCTGCTTTCTGCAAGTGTAAAGCGGCACCCCAGTCTCCAAACTCTGTCCTCTGCAACAGTCCTTCTGCTGCCCAGTCACCAAAATCTGCTCTCTGTAACAGTCCTTCTGTACCGCAGTCTCCAACCTCTGCTCTCCATAACGGTCTTTCTTCACCCCAGTGTCCAAACTCTGCTTTCTGTATCAGTCCTTCTGAACCCCAGTCTCAAACCTCGATTCTCTTTATCTATCCTTCTGTACCTTTGTTTCCAACCTGTGCTCTCGGTATCATTTCTTCTACACCCTAGTCTCCAAACTCTGCTTTCTGTAACAGTTTTTTTTTATACCGCAGTCTACAAACTCTGCTCTCTTTAACGGTCCTTCTGCACCCCAATTTCCAAACTCTACACCATGTAACAGTCCTTCTGTACCTGAGTCTCCAAACTCTGCTCTCTGTAACAGTCCTTCTACACCTCAGTCTCCAAACTCTGCTCTCTGTAACAGTCCTTCTGCACCTCAGTCTTTAATTCTGCTCTCTGTAAGATCCTTCTGCACCCCTGTCTCCAAACTCTGCTCCTTGCAACGATCCCTATGCACCACAGTCTTCAACCTCTGCTCTATGTAACAGGACTTTTTCACCTCAGTCTCCAAACTCTGCTTTATGTAACAGGACTTCTGCACCTCAGTCTCCAACCTCTGCTCTCTGCAACAGTCCTTCTGCACCACAGTCTCCAAACTCTGCTCTCTGCAACAGTCTTTCTGCACCCCAGTCTCCAACCTCTGCTCTCTGCAACAGTCCTTTTGCACCCCAGTCTCCAACCTCTGCTCTCTGCAACAGTTCTTCTGCACCACAGTCTCCAAACTCTGCTCTCTGTAGCATTTCTTCTGCACCTCAGTCTCCAAACTCTGTTATCTGCAAGGGTACTTCTGCACCTCAGTCTCCAAACTCTACTCTCTTTAACAGTCTTTCTGCACTTCAGTCTCCAACCTCTGATCTCTGTAGCATCCTTCTAAAACCCAGTCTCCAAACTCTACTCTCTCTAACAGTCTTTCTGCACACCAGTCTCAAAACTCTGATCTCTGCAATGATCCTTCTTAACCCCAGTATCCAACGTCTGCTCTCTGCAACATTCCTTCTGCACCACAGTCTCCAAAGTCTGCTCTCTGCAACAGTCATTCTGCACCCCAGTCTCCAACCTCTGCTCTCTGCTACAGTCCTTCTCAACCCCAGTCTCCAACCTCTGCTCTCTGCAACAGTCCTTCTGCACCCATTCTCCAACCTCTGCTCTCTGCAACAGTTCTTCTGCACCACAGTCTCCAAACTCTGCTCTCTGTAACATTCCTTCTAAACCTCAGTCTCCAACCTCTGTTATCTGTAACACTCTTTCTATACCTCAGTCTGAAACCTCTGCTCTCTGCAGGATCCTTTTGCACCCCAGTCTCCAACCACTGCTCTCTGTAACAGTCCGCTTGCAACTCAGTCTTCAACCTCAGCTCTCTTTAAGATCCTTCAGTAACCCAGTCTCCAAACACTGCTTTCAGTAACAGTCCTTCTGCACCTCAGTCACCAACATCTGCTCTCTGTAACAGTCCTTCTGCACCTCATTCTCCTACCTCTGCCCTCTGTAAGATCCTTCTAGAACCCAGTCTTTAAAATCTGCACTCTGTAACAGTCCTTTTGCACAACAGTCTCCAAACTCTGCTCTCTGTAACAGGACTTCTACAAGCCAGTCTCCAAACTCTGCTCTATTTAAAAGGCCTTCTGCACCCCAGTCTCCAACCTCTTCTTTCTACATCGATTCTTCTCCACCACAGTCTCCAACTCTGCTCTATGCAACAGTCCTTTTGCACCCCAGTCTTCAACCTCTGCTTTCTGTAAGATCCATCTGAACCCCAGTCTCCAAACTCTGCTCTCTGTAACAGTCCTTCTGCAGCCCAGTTTCCAAACTCTGCTTTCAGTGACATTCCTTCTGCACCTCAGTCTCCAACCTCTGCTCTCTCTAACAATCCTTCTGCACTCCAGTCTCCAACCTCTGCTCTCTGCAAAAGTCCTTCTGCACCCCAGTCTCCAGCCTCTGCTCTCTGCATCGATCCTTCTGGACCCCAGTCTCCATCCTCTTCTATCTGCAACAGTCCTTCTGCACCACAGTCTCCAACCTCTGCTCTCTGTAAGATCCTTCTGCACTCCAGTTTCCAAACTCTGCTCTCTGTAACATTCATTTTCCACCCCAGTTTTAAACTCTGCTTTCTGCAAGTGTAAAGCGGCACCCCAGTCTCCAAACTCTGTCCTCTGCAACAGTCCTTCTGCTGCCCAGTCTCCAAAATCTGCTCTCTGTAACAGTCCTTCTGTACCGCAGTCTCCAACCTCTGCTCTCCATAACGGTCTTTCTTCACCCCAGTGTCCAAACTCTGCTTTCTGTATCAGTCCTTCTGAACCCCAGTCTCAAACCTCGATTCTCTTTATCTATCCTTCTGTACCTTTGTTTCCAACCTGTGCTCTCGGTATCATTTCTTCTACACCCTAGTCTCCAAACTCTGCTTTCTGTAACAGTTTTTTTTTATACCGCAGTCTACAAACTCTGCTCTCTTTAACGGTCCTTCTGCACCCCAATTTCCAAACTCTACACCATGTAACAGTCCTTCTGTACCTGAGTCTCCAAACTCTGCTCTCTGTAACAGTCCTTCTACACCTCAGTCTCCAAACTCTGCTCTCTGTAACAGTCCTTCTGCACCTCAGTCTTTAATTCTGCTCTCTGTAAGATCCTTCTGCACCCCTGTCTCCAAACTCTGCTCCTTGCAACGATCCCTATGCACCACAGTCTTCAACCTCTGCTCTATGTAACAGGACTTTTTCACCTCAGTCTCCAAACTCTGCTTTATGTAACAGGACTTCTGCACCTCAGTCTCCAACCTCTGCTCTCTGCAACAGTCCTTCTGCACCACAGTCTCCAAACTCTGCTCTCTGCAACAGTCTTTCTGCACCCCAGTCTCCAACCTCTGCTCTCTGCAACAGTCCTTTTGCACCCCAGTCTCCAACCTCTGCTCTCTGCAACAGTTCTTCTGCACCACAGTCTCCAAACTCTGCTCTCTGTAGCATTTCTTCTGCACCTCAGTCTCCAAACTCTGTTATCTGCAAGGGTACTTCTGCACCTCAGTCTCAAACTCTACTCTCTTTAACAGTCTTTCTGCACTTCAGTCTCCAACCTCTGATCTCTGTAGCATCCTTCTAAAACCCAGTCTCCAAACTCTACTCTCTCTAACAGTCTTTCTGCACACCAGTCTCAAAACTCTGATCTCTGCAATGATCCTTCTTAACCCCAGTATCCAACGTCTGCTCTCTGCAACATTCCTTCTGCACCACAGTCTCCAAAGTCTGCTCTCTGCAACAGTCATTCTGCACCCCAGTCTCCAACCTCTGCTCCTCTGCTACAGTCCTTCTCAACCCAGTCTCCAACCTCTGCTCTCTGCAACAGTCCTTCTGCACCCATTCTCCAACCTCTGCTCTCTGCAACAGTTCTTCTGCACCACAGTCTCCAAACTCTGCTCTCTGTAGCATTTCTTCTGCACCTCAGTCTCCAAACTCTGTTCTCTGCAAGGGTACTTCTGCATCTCAGTCTCCAAACTCTACTCTCTTTAACAGTCCTGCTGCACTTCAGTCTCCAACCTCTTCTCTGTGTAAGATCTTTCTGAAAACCAGTCTCCAAAACTCTGTTCTCTGTAACATTCCTCTTCCACCCGAGTTTCAAACCTCTATCCTCTGAAACAGTCCTCCTGCTCCCTAGTCTTTGAGATCTGCTCTCTGTAACAGTCCTTCTGTACCACAGTCTCCAACCTCCGTTCTCCATAATGGTCCTTCTACACCCCAGTCTCCAAACTCTGCTTTCTGTATCAGTCTCTCTGAACCCCAGTCTCCAACTTCTGTTCTCTGTCGATCCTTCTGCACCTCAGTCTCCAACCTGTGCTCTATGTAAGAGTCGTTCTGCACCCCAGTCTCTAACCTCTGCTCTCGGTAACAGTCCTATGCCGCAGTCTCCAAACTCTGCTCTCTGTAACGGTCCTTCTGCACCCCAATTTCCAAACTCTGCTTCCTGTAACAGTCCTTCTGCACCTGAGTCTCCAAACTCTGCTTTCTGTATTAGTCTGTCTGAACCCCAATCTCCAACTTCTGTTCTCTATCGATCCTTCTGCACCTCAGTCTCCAACCTGTGCTCTATGTAAGAGTCGTTCTGCACCCCAGTCTCTAACCTCTGCTATTGGTAACAGTACTATACCACAGTCTCCAACCTCTGCTCTCTGTAACGGTCCTTGTGCACCTCAGTCTCCAAACTCTGCTTCCTGTAAAAGTCCTTCTACAGCTCAGTCTCCAACCTCTGCTCTCTGTAAGAGTCCTTCTGTACCTCAGTCTGAAACCTCTGGTCTCTGCAAGATCCTTCTGAACCCCAGTCTCCAATATCTATCTGCTCTCTGTAACAGTCCTTCTGTACTGCAGTCAACAAACTCTGCTCTCTGTAAGATTCTTCAGCAACCCAGTCTCCAAATACTGCTTTCTGTATCACTCCTACTAAACCACAGTCTGCAACCTCTTCTCTCTGTATCTATCCTTCTGGCAACTCAGTCTCCAACCTGTGCTTTCTGTAACAGTCTTTCTGCACCAAGTGACCCACCTCTGCTCTCTTTAACAGTCCTTCTATACCGCAGTCTCCAAACTCTGGTCTCTGTAAAGGTCCTTCTGCACCCCAATTTCAACCTCTGCTTTCTGTAACAGTCTTTCGGCACCTCAGTCTTCAAACTCCACTCTTTGTAACAGTCTTTCTACAACTCAGTCTTTAAACCTCTGCTCTCTGTAACAGTACTTGTGCAACTGAGTCTGAAACCTCTGCTTTCCACGATCCTTCTGCACCCAGTCTCCAACCTCTTATCTCTGCAACGATTCTTCTCCACCCCAGTCTCCAACATCTGCTTTCTGCAACAGTCCTTTTGCACCCCAGTCTCCAAACTCTGCTTTCTGTAAGATCCATCTGAACCCCAGTCTCCAACCTCTGCTCTCTGTAACAGTCTTTCTGCACACCAGTCTCCAAATTCAGCTTTCTGTATCTGTCCTTCTGCACCTCAGTGTCCAACCTCTGCTTTCTGTAACAGTCCATCAGCACCCCAGTCTCTAAAATATGCTCTCTGCAACAGTCCTTCTTCACCCCAGTCATCAACATCTGCTCTGCAACAGTTCTTCTGCACCCCAGTCTCCAAACTCTGCTCTCTGCAATGATACTTCTGGACCCCAGTCTCCAACGTCTGCTCTCTGAAACAATCCTTGTGCACCAGTCTCCAAACTCTGCTATGTGTAAGATACTTCTGGACCCCAGTCTCCAACATCTGCTCTCTGTAACATTTCTTCTCCACCGCAGTATCCAACCTCTGTCCTCCGCAAACAATCCTTCTACTCTCCAGTCTCCGAGATCTGCTCTCTGTAACAGTCATTCTGTACCGCAGTCTCAAACCTCTTATCTCTGTATCGGTCCTTCTACACCCAATTTCAAACCTCCATATTTCGTAACAGTACTTCTGCACCTCAGTCTCAAAAAATCTGCTCTCTGTAACAGTCCTTCGACACCTCAGTCTCCAACCTCTGCTCTCTGTAACAGTCCTTCTGAACACCAGTCTCCAAACTCTACTCTGTGTATCTTTCCTTCTGCACCTCAGTCTCCAACCTCTGCTCTCTGTAACAGTCCATCTGCACTCCAGTCTCTAAAATCTGCTCTCTGAAACAGTCCTTCTACACCCCAGTCTCTAACATCTGCTCTCTGCAACAGTCCTTCTGCACCCAAGTCTCAAACTCTGCTCTCTGCAACGATCCTCCTGGACCCCAGTCTCAAACGTCTGTTCTCTGCAACAGTCCGGGTGCACCAAATTCTCCAACCTCTGCTAGGTGTAAGATCCTTCTGCACTCCAGTTTCCAAACTCTGCTCTCTGTAACATTCCTTCTCCACCACAGTCTCCAACCTCTGTCCTCTGCAACAGTCCTTCTGCTTCCCAGTCTCCGAGATCTACTCTCTGTAGCAGTCATTCTGTACCGCAGACTCCAAACTCTTCTCTCTGTAATGGTCCTTTTACACCCCAATTTCCAACCTCTGCTTTCTGTAACAGTCCTTCTACACCTCAGTCTCAACCTCTGCTCTCTTTAAAAGTCCTTCTGCACCCCAGTCTCCAACCTCTGCTCTCGGTAACAGTCCTATACCGCAGTCTCCAAACTCTGCTCTCTTTAACCGTCCTTCTGCACCCCAATTTCAAAACTCTGATTCCTGTAACAGTCCTTCTGCACCTGAGTCTCCAAACTCTGCACTCTGTAACAGTCCTTCTAATCCCCAGTCTCCAACTTTTGCTCTCAGCAACAGTCTTTCTTCACCTGAGTCTGAAAACTCTGCTGTCTGGTTTTTTCTTTTTTGAGGAATGACCACCAGGCGATGAATTTTCCTCTAAAAACTGCTTTCATTGTGTCCCATAGATTCGATATGTTGTGTCTGTATTTTCATTTATCTCTAAGAATGTTTTGATTTCCTCCTTTATGTCTTATGTAACCCATTGATCATTCAGTAACATATTGTTCATTTTCCATGAGATGTAGAATTTTTTCTTCCTTCTTTTATCATTGATTTCCAGTTTCATTCCATTATGATCAGATAAAATGCATGGTATTATCTCCACCCCTTTTATTTACTGAGGGTTACCTGTGGCATAATATACGGTCTATTTTTGAGAAGGATCCATGTGCTGCTGAGAAATAAGTATATCCATTTGATGATTTTTGATATATTCTATATATGTCAGTTAAGTCTAGGTATTGATTGTGGTATTGAGTTCTAGAGTTTCCTTATTCAACTTTTGTTTGGAGGGTTTGTCCAATGGTGATAGAGGTGTGTTGAAGTCACCCATAATTATTGTGTTGTGGTCTATTTGATTTTTGAACTTGAGAAGAATTTGTTTTATGAATGTCACAGCGCCATTATTTGGTGCATAAATATTGATAATTGTTATGTCTTTTGGTGAATGGTTCCTGTTAACAGTATATAATGTCCTTCTTTATCCCTTTTGATTAACTTAGTCTTGAAGTCGATTTTATTCGATATGAGGATGGCCACCCCTGTTTGCTTACGAGGACCATGTGCATGGTATATTTTTTTCCCATCCTTTCACCTTCAGCCTGTGTATGTCTTTTCCAATCAGATGTGTCTCCTGGAGGCAGCATATTGTTGGATTTGTTTTTAATCCATAATATCAGCCTATGTCGCTTTATTGGAGAGTTTAAGCCATTAACATTCAGAGTTACTATTGATATATGGTTTGTACTTCCATCCATGTTTGATTTATTTATCCTTTTTTTAAAAAAAATTTAGTTTGTTTCTCCATGATTATTATTCCCCTCGCCCTCTGTCTTTAACGAGGCACTTCCCTCTGAAGGTTCTGCTTATTGTTTTTCATTTCTTCCTCGTGTAGTGTTTTATTCAAAATGCTTTGCAATGCTGGTTTTCTGGCTGCAAATTCTTTTAACTTTTGTTTATAATGAAGATTTTTATTTCGTTGACATACCTGAAGCTTAATTTTGCTGGATACAGATTTCTTGGGTGGCATCGATTCTCTTTCAGTGTTTGAAATACATTGTTCCATGACCATCTTGCTTTCAGTGTCTCTGATGAAAATCCGTTGTTAACCTTATTGGTTTACACCTGAATGTAATCTGTCTCCTTTCTCTTGTAGCTTTTAATACCTCCCAGTACTGCTGGTGAACTTCTTCTGGAAAAAGAAGGCCATTTCTTATGAGGGCTGCCTTTCCCAGATCTTCTTCTGGGTGACAAGTGCTGGCACAGAAGGCTTATTACTGGCTGTGTGGCAGAATGACTGCTGTGTGGCCACCTGTCGTCTTCCTCAGTACCCAGTCATCATGAGTGTGAAGGTCTGTGTTGGCCTGGTGACTGGTCCTGGCTGTGTGGGGCTGGTGAATATGGTCACACACACACGGTGCTGGCCATCACACTCACTCTGTGTGGGCACCACCAGTTCAGCCACTTTCTCTGTGACACCCCATTGCTCCTGAAGCTCTCCTGCTCAGACACCTCTGTCAACGAGTCTGCGATCCACGTGGTCAGTGCCACCATGGGCCTGAGCCCCTGCCTCTTCACTGCAGCTCTTATGCACTCATAATGGCGGCCATCCTGGGGATTCCCTCTGCCCAGGGCAGGAGGAAGGCCTTCTCCCACCTGTGCGTCCCCTCTAACTGTCGTGGTGGTCTTCTATGGAACAGCCAACTTTCACTATGACAGGCCCAGAGAAGGCTGGACATGGACACCCTGGTCTCTGTGCTCTTCTGTGTGGTGAGCCCCCTGTTGAGCCATGTCATTCACATCCTGAGAAGCAACGAGGTCCAGAGTGCCCTGAGGAAGCTGGATGGAGGGTGTGCATCCCTTTGCATGATCAAAGTCTAGACCAATCTTCAAACTGGAGTTTACAGTCATCTGAAAAAAGATGCCTCCCAGGGACTTGTAGGCACCTGGTTAGAGAGTCTGTATCTGGAGCTTTAACTCCAACTCCCGCTTTTAAATTCTCTGAGACTCCTTTCTGTCCTCTCTTTTAACAAACACCCTTTTCCCACTTCAGGTTCAAGTGTGTCTGGACACCTTGTGTGCATGTTCAGCACCATCTCTGTCCTTCTGTGTACTCCCCACACCAGAGGGACAGAAAGTACGAGAACCTCGTTTCCCACACTCCCCTGCCTGCAGGCCTCCATTTAGAAGGTTCTGTCAAGATCAGCCAAACACTAGGCAGAGAGGAAGAAAGGAAAGGAAGAAAGCGGGTTTTTTTGGATCCCATAGCAGTAGCAGCAAACCAGCCCTGTAGAGGCAGGAACTAATCTCCTTGGTGCCAGGAGCTGTGTGTGCAGGCTACTAGACAGCTGTTCCTGATTGTTGGTCACAGTAGCGTGGAATGAGCGTCTCTTTCCAGGGAAGCTAGGGTTTCCATATATTGGGGTGGTGTCACCTGCCCTATTTTCCTTTTTCTTCCACATCTCCCAACCATTTCATATCTTTTTTCTGTGTCAACTTCCTCTACCCTAAGACATCCAGAGTCGTTCTTCATCTCTACCAGACCAAGGTGGCACTGACCACAATAGTGGTTTACATCAGAGATGGTTCTAGATAACAGATCTGAGGAGGTAGGTTGGATGTCTGACCTGAGGGAATTGAATATGTTGATGATGTCACAGCCCATGGGAAAGGAGATCTGATAATTCCTGGTGTGCAATGACCCAACAGAGACATTCAGTTATCGTGGCCTGAAATCCAATGTCTATGGAAAACTGAGCTTTGGAATAACACCATCGACCTTCGGGGTGGGAATGAACATTACAACATGACTACAGACTGCTGTTACTGAATGGAGTGGAAGACTTACAGAAAGAAAATGATAGGTTCAAGCATTATATTCCTCTTCAAGTCAGGTTCAGATCATCAGAAATATTTTCTCTCCGGAAACTGATATAGGTTAATATCAGAATAAAACATTCAATTCTCCAAATTGCAGAAGTATGAAGAAAATTATAAATCCAAAATTTCTCCAGGTCTCTCTTATATCAATTAGGACATTAAAGAGGTAATGATTGAGACCCTGTTAATTAGAATGGCAAAATACCAGTGGAATTAGACAAATCTCAGAGCCCTGAACCCTGAAGTTTCCATTAACCCTCTTTGCTGTCAGAAGCAGCCCCTCCTCCCTTGAGGAGACTAGCATTCCCTAAATTGAAGACCCTATGTTGACTCTACCTTTTTTTTTTTGAGAGAGTGAGAGAGGAGAGGAGAAGAGATGAGGGGAGAGAGAGAGAGAGAGAGAGAGAGAGAGAGAGAGAGAGAGAGAGAGAGAGAGAATTTTTAATATTCATTTTCTAGTTCTCGGCGGAAACAACATCTTTGTGGTATGTGGTGCTGAGGATCTATCCCTGGCCGTACACCGTGCCAGGCTAGAGCACTACTGCGTGAGCCACATCCCCAGCCCAATTGTCTTTAAGATGCTCATCCATCATCCCACATTGTCACCAGACTCTTAATTGGGGTCTGATCCTAGAACGACTCATGTAAGAATATAAAATATAGCCCAGGAGAGTATAAGGGTCACACCAATATGAAAGGTAAATATTTTACTGTGTTTTGTTAATAGGAGCCTTAAGAATATATAAGAGAATTTGTTTTAGTCTTCTAGACCAAAGAAGTCAGGAATATTGCTGGATCATCTTGAATGCAGTCACAGGGACGTAATCACAAGAAATGTTAGGGGCAAGGATTTTCCTGAGCCATGGGGAGTGGCTATTAGACTCTCTTTGGTTGATGGACTAAAAACTGGACTCAGTGTTTGCTTAAGTTCAATGACCAATATGATCCTAAAATAATGGAGAGAAAGGTGATCAGAAATAAATAAGGTGTTGAATGGCGTGTTATGTGACCGCTTCCCTGGCCTCACAGCTGGATCTGAAGGAGGGGCCTGGAGCACCAGCCTTCGCCAAGGCCTTGTGGACATGCGTTCAGAAGGCAGCACCAGATCCTTGTGAAACCCACAGCCGCTGTCCTCGGCAGCCTGGGAAAACATTAACAGATGGCATCGTTGAAACGGGCTCCCTGATTTCAGTAAGAATTGGGGACCCTGAAGTAGAAGAGGCCATGTGGTGGAGCAGTGATCAGAACATTTGAAATCTGTAGACATTTTTGACAGTGGTAAATGATAGTGGTATTTATAGATGGGAAAAAATGGGCACAATCCTAGAATAGTGCCTTTCCCATGTAATGTGAAACTCTTCTTTTCAC